>NW_012156411.1:298054-377168 GCF_000151545.1 Saprolegnia parasitica CBS 223.65
CTGGCGGGCCTTGACAGCTTCCATCGCCGGCAGCTGCGTCGTCTTCTAGGCATCTTTTACCCGAACACGCTCGGCGACGTCGCGCTCTACAAGCGCTGCAAGAGTGTGCCGCTGAGTGAGATCGTCGCCCGCCAACGCTGGCGCCTGCTGGGCCACGTGCTGCGCCTGGAGAAAGACGTCCCTGCCAACATTGCCGCCGCCCGCTTCTTTGCCGCTCCCGAGGCGCCCCGATCACGTTGCCGATCGTCCTGCACCGCGACCTCCAGTCGTTGACGCCGCCTCAGTCGCTGGCGTCTCTCGAGGACCTCAACAAACTGCGTAGCTTTGCCGCCGATCGCGACGCCATGAAGGAATCCACGGAGCTTGTCATCATGGGCCTCACCCGCGGCGACAAGCGTCCCCGCGCGACTACAGAAGAACAAGATGCACCCCCGCGCCGCCGCCTGCGCAGCCACGGCCCGGTGAGTGAATGAAGAAGAAGGAGATTGCTAGTCTCTACGTATGCGAACTCTTTGTAAGGAAGATAACGCGAAACACGTTCATATATATATATATATATGTGCTTTGGCTAGTATAGCACCTTGCGTTCGTGTCCGCAAGGCTTGGCAGACATGAATGCTGGTAATCCATTGCACTGGATACATCTCGAGAGCTTGCAAGTCGCCCTGCAAGCCGTCAACTGCGCACCATTCGCCAAGTAGTTTGCGACGACATGGCGTATACTAGTACTCGCTTTGCTGCATCAAAGATGAGCCCCCTCAGTACTATTCGGCTTGTGATTGCGGCGCCAGCAATTATGATTGGCTTCAAATCTGGCCAGTGCGGGTGCTGTGTTCTTGAAACGAAGCGCTTCCATTGGCTACAATGATTTTGAGCTTATTCATTGGCCAAAATGCAAGCCGAACCACAAAAATATGCCAAAGCATTCACAACGAAATCCTGTCCGCCCTGTTGTTGCACTCACTTTCTTACGACCGTCCGGTGTCATTTTCACCTTGTGCTTATCTCGGATTGCACACTCAAATGTTTGATATATCCTCAATTACATACTAGGTTAGCGTCCAAGATTGACATGATGAGGGCGTTCTAGGCACCTCGCGGAGGCTAGCGGATCCGTTTCTCAACCAGCACAAGCTACAAATAGCAGCATGCACACGCCTGCGCCGGGTGACGCCGTCGCCGTCGTCAAAGAAAAGCCGGCGTCGCTCTTGAGCGGGTTGTCGGCTATCGCTGATGCCTACGCGCTGCGCGACAAGCTCAACCAGTGCCTCGTGGTATTGGCTTACGTCATCGGGCTTGCCGTGATCCTTCTCGTGGCCGTCGACGCCATCTCCAACAACTGGGCCGTCATCAACTTCGTTGGCAACGGCAACGAATTCATCACGCCGGTCGCCAACATTGAGGCCGCCCCCGACCTCGTCAACTCCTATACATTTCTGCCCGGGCGGGACCTCCAAAGTCTGTCGAGCGTCGGGATGTGGATGGCCAACTACACGGTCGCCAACCTCGGTCGTCTCGGCTCCAACGTCTATGTTCTCTCGGCCGATACGTATGCTCTGGACAGTTCCACCGACCTCTGCCGCCGCTTCTCGGGCACGTATCCCATCGATCTCGCTCGCACCAACAATGCGATCAAGCTCGGCATCACGTACGATCTCATTACGTTCTTGCGCGGCAATGCGATCACGATCGCGACAACCCACGAGGCAAGTGCGAATCTTGGCAACAGCTCCATGGGCAGCGGCATGCTCCGGCACCTCGGGTACGCAGCCGCGCGCATCGCGACAGATCTTCGGCTCACGCGCGCAATTGTGCTGCAAAATACCTCGTCCGTTCAAGTCAAAGAAGTGCCGTTCTGGCGCCTTTACACCAAGGGCTACTGCACCGGGTGCATTCCAATCACCGAGCTCGGATATGGCAGCTGCAATTTTAGCATGACGTATACGGATGCCAACAAGACGCTACACGTGGTCGCGCGACCGATCCCGGGGTCCTCGTACCGCCTCGGCTTGCTCATTCAGCAGGACGCCTTTAGCTCTGCGTCGCATTGGATCAAGTTCATTGCGCTCTTCTTTGCCGTTTGTGGGTTTCTGGCGAGCCGCCGGACTGTCCAGTGGCTCGAGGTCGACCCGACGAAACCGGATACGATCTGGACGCGGGTTGTGTACACGATTATGCCCAAGTGCTTTCCCCATCGGAGCCACGCGCTGCGCTTTGATATGTTTTGCTACAACTCGGACTTGTTTGTGACGCTCTACTGCGTCTCGGTGCTCCTCGATCTCAACAACGCCCTCATGTTTACGCGCGAAGTGACCGTGTACAACGCTGCGAGTCCTCAATTCTACATGAGTGTCCGCCTCTTCGCGTTGAGTTTGAGATTGCTCTGGCTCAACTGTGGCATTCTAAAAGTGTGCAAAATCGCATCGAGCATCGTAAGCACCGCCACGTACTGCGGCGAGAGCCGACTCATGGGCTACTTCAACTTGACGAGCGTCACGTCGCTGTATCTGAGCGCGATCTTGCTCTTTTACATTCCCGACTATGTCGAGTACAACAACAGCGTTCGCCAAGATTTGTACAATACGGTTGAGAGCCTCGACGGAACGCCCGTCAACTACTACAACAGCTTTTACTTTCGCGTCAGCTACGCCGTGGGCATGGGCCTTCTCATCAACATCTTTTTGATCACGCTTCTGGACCAAGTGCTCAACCGGTCATTCTGGAACCTCATGGCGCGCAATAGCCTCGGCCGTCAAGCGCTCTTTAACAGCACGTCGATCTTATGCGACTATATTTCCGACGTCCGCGAAGACAAGAAACATCGGGCAGCCATCATCATCTGCAAGGCGCGACGACTGAGCACGCTGCAGTGGTTTTTCATGACGCACATGTTTACATTCGGGTTGCCCGAGAAGGAATTGCGCGTCAAAGCCAAGTTCCAACCCACGACGCAAGGCACGACTGCGGCCGGGGAAACGGGACCAGGCAAAGAAATGTGCATGGTGGTCCAAGACGGCAACTGCCACATTCACCTTCTCGACGACCAGCTCGCCGACGTCAAGAGCCTTGTGTACAACATCAAGGTGCTCAAGGACACGACGGTCGTCATCAAGTAGAGAGAGCAGATTTAATTTCAATGCGTGTTTGTATACACGGCGGTAATGCGATCGAGTCCGTCTTCAAGGTAGTGGCCCATCCTCCTCCACCACGCAGGCGACGACGAGCGCAACGCAAAATGGAAGATACGCGTGCGTGCTCTCGGTGAATCTCGCCCGTTTATCAAGCGCGTGGTTCCATTGGTCTAGAGTTTCGGCTCACCGCCGCCCCAATCTCGGTAGAAGCACGCATCACACCCAAGCCACCTCCAGCCACAAGCACGCAATCGTATATACTGTCGATCAAACACATTTAAACCAAGAAGCCAAGCACTACATAGCACCTTGCACTCTAGTTGGCACTTTAGTTTGCACTTTGGTTTGCACTTTCGTTGGCATCTTAGTTTGCACTTTAGCTGGCATCTTAGTTTGCACTTTAGTTGGCATCTTAGTGTGCATCTTATTGTACCACGATGCCCCGTATTGGGGCGGTATCCCTTTTTTACAAAGGGCTCTGAATCACACGCTCTTGCGCCTTTCGAAGGCGTGCGTTCTCTGCATGCTGCTACGTGGCCACTGTAGTCGGCAACGGCTGCTGAACTCACCTCGCGGTCTCGCCCCTCACGCCGCCCATGACGACCAACTCATTCCTCAAGAAGCCACCAACCCACCGCAGTGATGAACATTTACCCGCAGCAAACGTACGAGGTCGACGCTGGCCGCGCGATCGGCCACGCCAACCCAGCCATTGACCGTGCGTGCAAGGAGATCCAGGCCGCGTGTGCCGGCGCCGGCACGAACGAAGCCAAGCTCAGCACGGTCCTCGGCAACAAGTCGCCCGTCGAGCGCTGCCTCGTCCACCTTCGGTACCCAGAGCTCTACAACAAGTCGCTGCTCTCCGAGATGGCGTCCGAGACATCGGGCAACTACGGCAAGCTGCTGCAGCTCCTTGCGCAGCCGATTGAAGAGGCCGAGGCCATGATCCTCCGCGACGCGACCAAGGGTGCGGGCACCACCGAGAAGCTTTTGATTCCGGTCCTGAGCGGCCGCTCCAACATCGAGCTCAACATCCTCAAGAAGGCGTTCTTCAAGCTCTATCAGACGGACCTCGTCGTCGCGATCAACGACGACGTGAGCGGCGACCTCAAGACGTTCTACCTCGCGGCGCTCAACCAAATGTCCCAGGCGTACAACCCGAGCATCCACACGCCGGCCAAGGCGGCCGAGATCGCCGAGACCATCTTCAAGGCCGGCGAGGGCAAGTGGGGCACGGACGAGTCGGCCTTCTCCAACGCGATCTGTTCGATCCCGCCCCAGTTCCTCGCGGCCGTCGACGCGGCGTATGCGGCCAAGCACTCGCATGGGCTTGTGCACGCGATCCAAAAGGAGTTTGGCGGCAAGGCCGAAGACGGGCTCGTGTACCACGTCAACATCATCTTGCACCCGATCGAGACCATCGTCGAGCAGATCGAGAGCACGATGAGCGGCATTGGCACGGACGAGTATGGTCTCTCGGCCGCCATCGTGCGCTACCAGCACCTCCTCTCCCAGGTCAAGCAAGCGTACCAGGCCAAGTACGGCAAGCCGCTCCGCCAGCGCATCGAAGGCGAGACGAGCGGCGACTACCGCGCGCTTCTTCTCACGATCCTCGACCACTCGATCTAGTCGTCCTCGTATCATCCTAGTCCAGAATTGGCTGATCGTTTATGTATCAAGTACCGACGTCGGACACACATGGAGCACTTTTCGAGGCTTATGCAGAAAGCAACAAAGCGTGGCAGCAGCACCGGTGATACGCAGCGTGGACAAGGCCGCTCGGGTTGCCTCTGACAGAAGTCACTGTCGCCTCCGTCGCGGGCGTCTCTCAGGACCTCAACAAACTGCATCGCTTGGCCGCCGATCGCAACCTATGGACGGACATAATTACGAGCGTGTCGTTATGGGTCTCACACGCGGCCGGAAGCGATGACAGACGAGCAAGCCACTCAGCCCTGCAAGCGATTGAAGAAGCTCGTCGTGACGTAGGCCAAGTCTTTGTAGCAACACAGAGAACGTTTCGCTACGTGGTAGGTATAATGGGACACCCTGTCGCTCTTAGTGGAGCTCAAGGCATGCGTCGACGACATGCAGACAACTTGTCCATCAACGCTGGACTGGAATTCACGGGTCAAGTGAACTTGTTTTTCTTCAAATAATCATTCAAAACATACGAGGTGCAAGAATCTACTTCTTGTGCTTTTGCTTGCCGACCTTTTCGAACCGGTTGACGGCCGTGCGCTTGTTGCGCTTCGCCATGAGCTTCGGGTCGAGCGGAATGAACGCATATGGCTCGAGCTTGCCCTTCTTCTTGATGTCACCGCCCGCCTTCTTGGCCTTGTACTCTTGGCCCGCGACCGCTTCGATCTTGCGCTTCTTGCTCAAGCCCATCTGCTCGAGTTGCTTCTGCACGTCGCGACGGACGACATCTTCGTCGTCCGACTCCATGGCCACGTCGTCGTCCGCATCGGGCTCCCCGGGAATGATCAAGCGACCATCTTTCGAAAACTCAAAGTCTTCGTCGTCGCGATCGGCCTTCTTCGTCTTGCGCGAGTTGACAATGTTCTTGAAGGCCGAGTTGTCGAGAAAGTCGACGATCTCGTCTTCCGCGTTCTCCTTGATGTAGCTCTTGCCGACCTTCATGTTGTTGGCAGCGGACGACTTGGCCGACGACTTGGTCGGCTTGACGTCTTCGCGGTCGCTGTCGTCGTCGTCCGAGTCTTGCATAAACTCTTCAAACGACTGCGCCTTGCTACCGCTATGGCTCTCGTGCTTCTTGTCCTTCTGGCGGTCCTCGCGCTCCTTGGTCTTGCGGATGTGCGTGATAAGCTTCTTGTCGCCGTCCGGGACGAGCGACGCAATGTACTCGTAGCCGTACTTGCGGCAGAGCTTCATCATGATCGTGCGCGTCTTGGCGCGGAAGCGCTGCTTGGCCTCACCAATCCACTTGAGAAGGCCCTCAATGATCGACGGTAAAAACTCAACAAGTGCGTCCTTGGAGAGGATCGCAATGCCAAGCTTCATAAAGCCAATGACCGACTTGATGACCTCGCGCGCCTTCTCGTGGAGGAGCATGAGCACCGTGCGCATGAGGTCGGGCATCGCGCTCCGGATCGCGTCTTCCGTGCGGCCAAACTCAAAGACGAGGCGCGACATGCAGAGGACGGACGCCGACCGCATGTGCGGGGTGCGGGCCGCGAGACCGCCGAGTACCATCTGGAGAAAGTCCATGAGCCCCGCGCCGGGCTGGCTGTGCTTGGACTCGACGAGGCGCGCCATGGCGAGGAGGAGCTCGAAGGCTGCTTCGCGCGCCTTCGCGTTCGCCTCCTTCGTGCAGAGCATGATCTCGCCGACGAGGCCCGGGATGAAGCTAATGTCGTCGTGCTGCGTGCGCTCCATGGCTGAGACGATCTGGTTGAGCGCGCGGAGGCGCATCTTCTTGGCCGGCACCGAGCACGTGAGGAGCGACTCGGAGAGCGACTCGATCATGTCGGTGAGCTTGTCGGGCGACGTCGCAAACGCCGGGTGGTGTTCGCAGAGCTGGACGAGCACCGAGTACGACCGCTTCTGCATGATCGGGTCGGTATCGTCGAGAAGGTACGGCTTGACGACGCGGTAGAGGAGCTCGACCTGGCTGCCGTCAATGATCGGGATCAACGCCATCGCAATGCTCATGTGGAAGTGCGCTTGGGCTTGGAGGCCGAGCGTCGCGGGTGCCTTCGGGTCGCTGCGCTTGTACTGCGTCGTCGTCTCCAGCAGCGTTTGCATGAGCTGCTTGAAGACGCTTTGAATAAAGGCCGGCTCGGCGAGCTTGGCGTAGCCACCGATCGTGTCAGTCAACCTAAAGGCATAGCGTCAACATCCGATGAGGTTGAAAGCGTGGCTAACGTACGTAGGAAGACGCTCCGACTCGACTTCAACATCCAACCCCTCGACGATCGTGATGAGGAGCGGGATGAAGCGAGCGGCAAACTTGGAGAGCGCCATCTGGTCGGCCGCCGAGGTAGCCACATCGTCGCGGTTGGCGGCCTTGATGAGCGCCTGGAGACCCTGGCACACGAGCAGCTGGAGCTCCGGGTACCGCTTGTCCGACATGGCATTCGCGAGCGTCTTGGCGATCTTCTTGAAGCTCGCGCTCAAATCGGTCGGCTTGGTGCAAAAGCTGGGGAAGAGGCTCCAGAGCTGCATCGTGCGAGCTTGCATGCGCTTCGACTCGAGCGGCGTCGTCGAGTCCGCGCGCGCGACCGCCTCGCAGTTCTTGGCCAGGTTCAAAATGTGCGTCGCGAAAAACTCGAGGCGCGACGGGATCTGCTTGACCGCGTCACGGACGACCGGGATCAGCCACGTACGCTCTTCGACGATGCCGGCACCGTTCTGGAGCGGCACGACCGCCACCATGCGCTCGGCACCGAGAGCGATCGTCGAAGCAACCATGAAGCGGGTGAACGCCTTGCGCATCTCGTCGGAGGCTTGCGGCATCGCATCCATGGCCTCGTAGAGCTCAACCGTCGTCTTGAAGACACCGTCAAAGCTCGGACTCGCGGCTTCGCCAAAGAAGGACACGAGCGACGAGAGCAAGACAAAGATCGACGACCATGCGTGCTGGTAGCGCAAGTTGAGGAGGCTCTCGAGCGAGAAGAGCACGCGCGGCGCGGCCGACGACAAGTTGAGCGTCGCTTGGAGCGCGACGTTGAGGCACTCGGCCGTCTTGCGGTGGACTTGGACGTGCTGAGATTCAAAGTACGTGCACATGGCAACGACGACACGCGGGAGGAGCTCCTGCGCATGCGCCGCGTGGAGCGGCTGGAGACGCGCGAGCGACCGGCACGTGATGTGGATGAGGCAGATGGCCACGTCCTTGTCGTGCACGTTGGCGTCCATCTGGAGCACCGTGTTGAGCGTGCCGTAGAGGCACGCCGCCGACACCTGGGACTGCGGCGCCGACACGAGTGCGTCGAGCGCCTGCAGCGTGACCAACGACAGCGTCTTCTGGTTCGCGCCAAGCAGCTTGAAGAGCGCCTCGGTGAGGCTCGTCACGACCTTGGCCGGCAAGAGCGGGAGCGCGCTCGCGAGGAAGCCGACGAGCTGGAGCACCTTGGTCTGGTCCTTGGCGACGGCGGACGCGAGGATGTTTTCGGCAAAGCTCGCAATGTGCGTCGAGAGCGCGTCGCAGTGCGCGTCGGCGTGGACTTCGAGGATCTTGACGATCGAGATCTGCGCCGTCTTGCGGATCTTGGGCTGCGGGTCTGTCGCGAGGGCGAGGAGCACGTGGAACGTCTTGAGCACCGTCGGGTGGCTCCACACGCTCGGCGTCGGCTCGAGCGCCTGCAAGACGAGGCCGAGGCACACCAAGCCCGACTTGAGCGAGGCCACGTCCGAGTTGGATTGCGCGTCGTTCATGACGCGGACCAGGCAGTGCGCGACTGCATCAAACTTGGTGCGCAACACGGCTTCGTGCACCTCGGGCAGCACCATGCTGAGGAGCTGGAGGATCTCGTGTGTGTGAGTGGCGTCTGTGCTCTCGAGCGCCGTCATGAGCGCGGCAAAGTACTCGGTGTTGGAGATCGACTCGGCGTCGTTGGCCGGGCCACGACGCTCGAGGATCACGTCCGTGATCGCAGCCAAGACAATGTTGAGCTACAGAAAGGCCATGTGTCAGAAGAGATGCTGCAAGAGGATGATAATGCTGATGATACCTTGACTTTGGGCGCGTGGTTCCCGCCGGCATGGCGCCGCAGCTCCGAGAAGACGTCCATGTAAATTGGATGGCGGCAATTCACAGAGTTGCGACTTGGATACGGTCTCGGTGCCAACACCTTTTCAAGCACCAACCATTCGGCCATATTGCGAAGCGAGCCAATCAATGAACCGGATACAGATGCGTCCATTTGATTGGCCAAAATCGGTATAAGAATAGGCGCATCGTCAGGCTTGGTTAAATTCGGCACATGTTCGTCCGGCGGTGGGCGTGCAATCCGGACCACGCACCCTGCGCTTGCATGCGTACGAGGATCGTCCAAGCGCGTTGCAGTCTTCTGGAGCAAATATCGGCCGCGCACCCCCGTGTTGCGGCCAGGCGTATCGGTTCTACCTAGCCTGTTGGCGATATCGCAAGTCGCGAATGGCGCCTCGCCCTCGAGCACGAGGACCCGCCCACTGCATGGTACCTCATTTGATGCAGAAACGTGTGCTGCATGACATGGCATAGTACGTTGCGCGTGCCAAGTCAACACAACGACGCTATCTCGAAATAAGCCATGTCGATGGCCCAACCTTAAACGTGGCACTGCCGAAAATAACAAGATTCCCAAAAGGACAGGCCAGAAAAGAGGGCAACCAACATCATGTTTAGCTTGGACGCGCCGTTGCAGCCGGCGATCGATGGCTTTGTCGACCCCGAGAATGGCGAGCAGCAGCACACGACGCACCTCAACAACGTCGTCATGAGCGTGCATCGCAAGACGCCGATCGAGCAGGTCATCCAGGGCCTCGGTGCACACCTCACGCACGTCCAAGACAAGCGCCGGGCGCGGGCCACGCTGCTCCTCGCCGAGGTGCTCACGCGCCTGCCGGACCTGCGCTTGAGCAGCGACACGGCGCACCTCCTCCTCACGTTCTTTCTCGAGCGGCTCAAGGACGGCCCGAGCATGGCCGCGTGCTTGAAGGCGCTCGTCGCCCTCATCTCGCTCCACGCCGCGCTGCTTCCTGCCAACGACGCATGGACGGTATGCGCCACTTGCTAGCATGCATGGTGCGAATAACGCGCGTAGGTGGTCGAGACGCTCCTCAACCTTCCGACGCCGATTGCGTCCTTGAGCCAGAGCATGCGCAAGCAGAGCTTTGAGCTGCTGCAGCTCATCGTGCGCCGCGGCGCCCTCGGCGACCACGAAGGCCGCGTGCTCATGGACGGCTTTCTGCGCGCCATGAGCGGCGAGAAGGACCCGCGCAATCTTCTGTTTTGCCTCCGGTTTGCGGCCGAGCTCCTCACGACGTACGCCAATGTCGTTGACGCCGACGTCGCCAAAGGCTTCTTTGACGCGACGTCGTGCTACTTTCCGATCACGTTCCGCCCGCCGCCCAACGACCCGTACGGGATCACGTCCGAGGATCTCGTGCTCGCGCTTCGCAGTGTCTTTGTGGGCCACGACAGCCTCGCCAAGCACGTGCTACCGATGGTGCTCGATAAGCTCAGCCGCACAACTGTCGTCGAGATGACCAAGGACATTCTGGAGACGCTGGCGTTTTGCTGCGCGAAATACCCGCTCAACCGCCTCCTCCTTCACTTTACGCCGGTCGCCGCGGCGGTCTACCACCACGTGCTCCACGGCGACAACACGGCGGTCATTGCCGTTGCGATCGACGCGCTCAAGACGATCACGCGCGCAGTGTCGCCGCCGAGCAAGCTGCCCGGCATGCAAGCACTGGCGTGGAACAAATGCATCGTGTACCTCGTCAACCAAGCGGTCGAGGACCTCGCGCACCAAGCCCCCGACTCGATGGTGAGCACGGGCGCCGGCCATGTGCTCTGTGCAATCGCGAGTGTCGGTGTCGCTGGGTTTAGCCACGTGCTGTCGTCGGCGCTGGCTCTGCTGCTCGAGCAGTGCGCCGCGCAGGCCGGGTCGCCCGCCGAGGCTGCCACCGCCCGCCTTGTGCAGCTCCTTGGGTGCATTGACGCCGAGGTCGACCACTCGGCGCCGCCGCTCGTGCCCTATGTGAGTGCGATCCAAACGACGCTCGTGCACGGGCTCGAAACCGCGACCTCGAGCCGGCAGCAAAAGCTGTGTCTCCAGGGTCTGCGCTGCCTTGTCTTGCGGCCGCCGTCGCCGCTTCTGGACGATGCCTCGCTCGAGGTGCTCCTGCAAGGCTGGACAAGTACGGTGCTCTCCAACCCGTTTCCGGATGTCCGCGACGAAGCCACGAGCACGCTGCAGGCCATTGCGCTCAAGTCGCCTGGCCTCGCGCAGATCGTATTGACGCGCTGTGTGCCGTCCTTTCTGCAAGTCCTCGAACAGCCGGCGGTACTTTTTTTTGCTTCATGGTGCGGCGATTGAATGGATGATGGACTAGGCCAATGCAGCGTCTGGGCGGTCGATCGAGGTCATGGTGCACGACACCCTCGCGGTCCTCACGCAGCTCTCGCTCGCCCCCGCCATCTTTGAAGCGCTCCTCCTGCCGCTGTGCCAGATCAGCTGGACGCACCCGTTTGCGACCGCGACGATGGCGGCCGCGGCCGACATTGTCCGCGTCAACAAGGGCTCGGTCGCGTGCATGGATTACGTCATCCTCGGCACTCGTGACACTTCATCGTCGGTGCTCTCCCGCCTCGTCGACGCGCTCGTCGTGCACGTCCGGACGCAGTCGATCGACGTCCGTCCGATCGTGCGGGCGACGGCCAGCATGAGCGCGCATGTCATGCAGTGCGGGTCCCTCCCGGCGCAAACAACGCTGCTCACGTCGACCTTGCAGCTGGCCTTGACGTCGGACATTTCGCCCTTGCGTGGCCACGCCCAGCTACTGCCACTATTGAACGCAGTACTCTACTCGTGCGGCGCGGCGTTGACGGCGCTCGAACCCGACGTGCTGCCGCGCCTCTTGCCGCAGCTGTTTACGCTCGCCGCGCAGAGCAGAGGCGACGACGAGAGCATTCCCAAGGCGCTTGCGGCGCTCTTCAACGTCCTCCCAGAGGACACGCCGCTGTTCGCTGCGTACCTAAAGTGGATCACGTCGCCCGATGCCCGCCTCGAAGGCATGGCGTCGCCGGCGGCCGTCATTCTTGATGCGACGTGCTCGCAGGACACAAGGCTCGCGGCGCTGCAGACGTACGTGTACCTCTGCAAGGCCATGGTGCTCCGGGGGCACGCCACGTATGCGCCGGCCATGCTCTCGCTTCTCTGCTCGCTCTTGACGTCGCCCTTTGATTTGCGGCCGGCGGTGGCCACGAGCTTTGCGGCCCTCGTGGCCGAGTCGGACGATGTGCTCGCGCCGGCGTGCCACGCCTCGATCAGCGTACGTTCTGGCTCTTTTGGTCGGTTGATACATTGATACATTTTGTCTAGTGCGTGCACCGCCAGCGAACGTTTGCCCATGTGTTTCCCCTCCTCTTTCAGTCGAACCTCGACTATGAAGGCCGCGTCGCGCTGCTCTTGATTGTGGCCCACACGCCCCAAGCGATCCTCGTGCCGTCGCTGGCTCAGATTGCGCCGCTGGTCATCCTGGCGCTGACCGAGACGGGGCTCCTCGGGCACTCTGCGCTCGCCACCTTCAAGGTATTCCACACATCCTGGATACGCTATCGACTCGTGTGTGCATTAGATGTGCCTGCAGCAAGACCCGAACCTCGTCCAAGGCTTTTTCAAGGACGTCTTCAACGGGCTCTTGTGGCAGACGCAGTTTGGGTACGTTGTGGCTGTGCGAAATGTGAGAAAAATGGCTGACCATGGATGGACGACAGGCAATCGGCCCGCGACCGCATGGACGCTCTCGAATGCATTGGCGTGCTGGCGTCGACCAAGTACGATCTCATCCACCCGTATAAGGAGATGGTCATCAAGCGCCTTCTGGCGCCCATTGACGACCGGAAGCGCGTCGTCCGACAGCTCGCGGTGAAGGTCCGCAACCAGTGGTCGATCTTGTAGATATTGCACATAACACGTCGAGAGAATATAGACACAGTCGAGTCTGGCAACGACAGTGTTGGATGATGGGTTGTATCAGACGCTGCTGAGATCCTTCTCTTTGGCTGTCAAGAGCGAGCCAATGTCCTTGATGCTCTCGTCCGTGAGGCGCTGGATCTACTCGCATTGACGTAGATGAGATTCTTTCGGATGGGAAATGTCTACCTTGTCCTGCTCGCGCTTGATGTCGTCTTCCGAGATGCTGTCCTTGAGCTTCTTGAGGTCGTTCATGCCATCTTGGCGCACGCGGCGAATGTGCTGGCGCGCGGCCTCGGCTTGCTTCTTGGCGGCCTTGATGAGCTCGTCGCGCGTCTCTTTGGTCATCCTACCATCCAGATGAGTGAGTGCATCATGTGCGTCGTAGTAGAAGTACTTGGGAAACCGAATGTCGAGCGTCGTGCCGTTCGGGTGCACGGTGAACGACGGGTTCATCTCCTCGATGGCCTTCTTGGCGTCCTTGATCATGGACGGATCGTAGACCGTCACCGCGAGCTCGTGCGACCCGACGACCGACACTTGGCCGAGCTGCGGCAGCGGCACCATCTGGCCATACGCCGAGAGCATGAGGTTGTCAAAGATGCCAGCGTCGGCCTGGCCCGGGCGCATGGCGCTCAGCACTTTGGTGTAGTTCAAGACGGCGCCCTTCATGTTCTTCATGACGTCCTCTTGCGTCTTCTTGCTCACTTCGTCGAGCGAGACGCTGACCTCGGGCGACGCCTTGCCCTTCCCAGCTACGCAAGGAGACGTCGCATGAGTGAATGGCCTTCACACCGCATAGATGTACCCTTGGCCTTCTTGGAGAACGAACGGGCGACCACGGACGGGGTGGCGGTAAGGCCCGCGACGCGGCGCGCAGCGCAGTGGACGGCGAAGTGGCGCAACATGTTGGAGCCAAAAATACGACCACAGAACTGAGTCCATGGATATCCGAATTATCCGGATAATGTGGTAAATATGGTTTTATGTGCCTATATATGGCGTATGCCACATACAACAATTTCGTCGATTTCTCCAGCTGGAGAGCTCCAACGCCAGCGGGATATAGCGGTTTACGCTTCATAGAGTGTCTTCTATCGCTCGGACAACTATGGGCGATTTCATTTTACACCGTGTTGGACGCGACCGAGTGCTTGAACGCCGGAGCGTGCACACCCTGCTCGCACAGGATTGGTTCAAATCACGACAAATATCGACCAATGCCATCTTTTAAATCAAGTGTTTTATTGTATAAAATTGGCAAGTTGTAAGTATAAAATAAAATAAAAGGAACGCATCCCTTTCTGTGCTGCCACGTCACGCGTGGCTGACGCAGCTTCGACGCGCGCGAAACGTTCTTGCCAATGGCGCCTTGAAGCAGATCCCATCCCTACAACGACCCAACAGCGCTGCTTGCATCAGATTCGGATGCTTGCGTCGAGCCACTGCCTTATCTCATCTGGCCTATCTCCTGTCCATTGCGTCCTCCAACAAGGATCACACATCTTGAATCACATGGTAATATTTGTTACGACACGCGAGCGCTTTGCCACGTTAGAGGTACTGCAACTGATCGCTGCTGCTGTACGCTTGCAGCTCCGTGCCGGCTGCGATCGCCGGGCAATGAACGGTTCGAGAATCGACGCGACGTCGTCATGGCCGTGTCGCCGCGCCACGCGCCACGCGACGAGCGGGTTGCCTTCCTTCCGATGCGCTACCAAGAAGGCGACTACGTCCGCATGGCCGTACGCAGCGGCTTCACGCAATGCGACCGCCGTGCACCCCGACACGTCATGCGTATGCAGGTACTGCACCACCGCCAAGTGGCCACTGGCCGCGGCCAAGTCCATGACGACAGGGCCGCTTCGATCGTCCACGTGCATGTGCAGATATCGGACGAGATCGAGGTGGCCGTGGTCGGCTGCGAGCGCCAGCGCGATCCCGGATCCCGTCTCACCGCGTTCGAGCAAGTAGGCCACGACAGGCACATGCCCGGCGCTCACGGCTTGGTCAAAGGCCTTGTCGTGGACGCAGTTGGTGGCATGGCGGTGCGGGTACAGCGTTTGCACAATCGGAAGGTCGCCCGCCTTGGCTGCTGCCGTGAGTGCGTGGCAGACACAGGCTTGCGGATACTGTTCTTGGAGAAAGGCGACGCTCCCTGCGTCACGGCACTGCACCGCAGCGAGAAGCGGCGTCGGGCCCCAGCGCGGATATGAAATCGCGTGAAGGTACTTGAGCACGCGGAGCTGGCCGTACGCGGCGGCTTGGAGGGCAAGGTGCTGGCACTGGTGCAGCGAGAGGCGGCGATGGACGTTGTGGAGGATTTCGACGTGGCCGCGCGCGATCGCGTGCTTGACGAGGCAGCTCATGACAAAGGCAAAGTCGCGCGACCGCACGCAGCGGACGAGGCGCAGTAAGAGACCAGTTTGCAGCGGCGCCACGAACGGCGACATGGCGGCATCGAGGGCGACCATGAAGCTCGTGCGGGACGTCGTCTCGGTATGATGCAACGCTTTGAGAGCGAGGACCGCGGTGAAGAGGGGTCGAATGTCCTCAAAGACGCCATACTGGTACGATGCGATTTGGCGCACGAGGTCTGGATTGCGCAGCGCCATGCTCATGCTGCTACAGTAGGAGTGTGGAGGAACCGGCCAGTTGAAGACTGAACACGAAAGCTTGTTGAAGCCGCGAATCGTGCACTACGAAACGTTGGAGAGTTACCACTGCACGTGCTGGCTACTCGTACTGCCGGGGGGTTGTAATACGATTGCCAGCGATCGTCAATGTGACGAAGATCGTGTGGCCCAAGACGAGCCAAGATATGGCGTAGTACGGTACCCTCGTTGGGCGTGAGATTGATGATGCGTGCGGTCAGGCGAGCACGGCGGCCGGCTCGGGGATGGACCTTCTTAAAGCGATTTCGGAAGAAGAAACAAGATGCGGTTCAGTGTTGGTCGGTACGTCAACTTGCATGTATGCACGTAGTACGAGCTAAGCGAGTTGAAAGCTCGGCGAGGTAAAACGGCTTGGGTTGGGTGATTGTCGAACAAACCGACACACTTCAAGGAGCCAACCCGCGCCCAAGTGATATTTCAGCCAATCACCGGCCGAGCGACTCATCCTCCCAGTGGATTGTTGTTTGCACGCATGGAGATAAGCTTAAATAGATATATGGAGGCGCAGAGACAAGCCAAATGCGTCAACCAACGACGCTTGTAGAACCTCCATACCTCTGCGGCTTGATTGTGAGCTTCGAAAGGAAGCAGCAGCCATGCACTACGTGACTCGACTGCGATCGTGCGAATGGACGACCGACCGTACAATCTTGTGTCTGTGTTGGTGGTGTTGGATGCAACTACATGTAGCCACGACCGTTCTTGACTTCGTTGTAGATTGACGCTACGTACACGAGGCTTGTGCGACCGCGAAGGATGTCCTCACATCGGTGTTTCGCGCCTGCAAGGAGTCGAAACGGTCTTTTCAAGAGAAGGCGGCTCAGCGAAACCAACGACTGGTCGGAAGAGCCTAGCATTCTAGTTTTCGATCTCCGCTAAGCAACCCGCCACGCCTCACCCGAGGTGCAGCGGTAATGCAGGCCTCGCACCCTTTTCCCCCCTGAGCGAAGAAGCCATGTGAAAGGCCATTCCAAGATGAGAACGCGGGATCCACGAGCTCGTAATGAAGCTGCTCACAGGATGATACAAAAATTTGTATCGAAAACCGATCGCGTCGATCTCGTACCCGGTACCGCTGACCGCGCATAAACGTTCCGTCACGAAACATGCTCTACTAAATGTAGTAGCTGTTTTCTGCGCATGGCCGAGCGATCGAGAAGACCACATCTTGAAGAAGAATCTGCGGTCAAACCTCCAATAAGGTTAAAGAACTCAGGATACCGGTACAAAATCCAGGCACAGAGGAGCAAGCCAACTCACGTCATTCCAGAATTTGTTGTACAAGTGTACTAGTATCAGAATAAAGCGAACCCGCCTCACTCAACACTGACATAGCGGGCATGACGGACACGGTGGTTACCTCAGTACTACTAGCTCGGTCTTGATTGAGGGACTCGTAGATATACATCGAGATAGACGGATAGTTACGAGCATCAAGTTACCGGTATATGGATCGCAAACGAATGAATACCCACGCCGCCGTTCGAGCGGCTCAGCTCTATGCAGCAAAGACGGTTGGCCAGAATGACACACGAGCTGCCAAGGATTCACTGCCATGCGAAGCCGCCTTTTGTGTAGTGACATGCAGTGAAGTTACCCCTCAACGGACGTAGGCGCGCCGAGACGTCGTGCGGCGACGAATCCGCAGGTTGTACTAGTACTGTACAAGTACATGCACTATTATACAATACCAATGTGCATCTTGATGGCAAAAGCAGCCACGTTTATACTAGTGTACACCGATAGGAATGCTTGGAGTGGCACGGTGCCAGTTTTGATGCGCTGTCGACAGCGCGTTATCGTGGATGGTGTCTTCACGCGAGCACTCACAGAACCGGATGCACAGGTATATTGACATGACCACGTGAGACGCGTAGAATTGCAGTGTTCGGACAACTCGATCGAGTTCGCACCCTGGAATAAGCCAGGTCGTCGCCCACGTTGCGCATAGCGTTTGGGACTCTGTGCTTTCCTCAACGACATGTCACGCGACCACGCGATTGTGCGGTCTATTTTTCCAAGTGCCGTCGCCTCGGCTTCCCACCATGATTGATTATTGCATTGCAGAAAAGTTCCCACGAAAATGATGAAAATAATCGCATTTTGCAGGAACGCGCTTGACATTGCAGTTAGATCCGTTCTTGGAGCTGATCGCGTGTGATTGCTCGTGATGGGCGCATTTTCCGTCCCACGTGGCGTAATGATGCTGACGGAATTCGCCTAGGCGAGCACATGCGCAGGCCTTTACGCTCCAGCTGCCGTCGACTTCAACCTGTCTCGATCGACGTATGCATGACATTATCACACCACGGTATCCTGACGATGACTCACGCCGCTTTTGCTCTCTTACGACAATGCAAACGAACAGAGTCGTCGTGACGGACCCTACCGCCCCACTACCGGTACCACACAGGCGGCTCCTGCCATGTGCAACAATGAAGCATTATTGAATGGTAGCACGCACGTCGCTTCGACAAGTGGTGGTGGACGACCCGGTTTGTTGACATGGCTTCTGGATATCGAACGATCTGTGTAACGTGCGTTTTGGGTCCCTGGGAGAGACATCGCCTTGACGTCGAGCGTTGAGCGTTCTGTAATTGATGTTCAGTAAACGTCACCTTGTCCAGCGCGACTTTACCAGCCTCATCAGCTTGCTACTCAAATGTGGCTATTGGTGTAGGATATCATATACTACCCTACACCAATGGCCACATCAGGAAGCGGGCGCGACAACTGGGTTCGCGCTTGGTCCTCGCACGCGTCGCCGGCGCTACAGTCCGAGGTACACCCAGGACTACATCCATCATCTCGCGCTCGTTCGCGTCGCACGCATCGCCGTTGATGGGAACTGCTAGTACGCCAAGCGCCGCAGCACGAGCGACCGCGCCGACAATACGAACGCTGGCGTCGAGCAGAATCCAAGGAATGGTGTGTACTGTTTAAGCGAATTTGTCGTCGGGTGCCACGCGAGCAACGTGGCCAGCTGCAGAATCCGTGCATTGGTGCCACCTGTCGCGACACCGTCTGATTGGCCATGCGGAGCGTGTCCGTGGTGCGGCCCACCACTTGGTTGTCGCTCATTGCCCTTTCTGCGCCGAGACGAACAGCATTGCAGATGCAGCACGGCGGCGTGACCCTCGACGCCGAGCTCTACGGCCGCCTCAAGCAGCGCGCGCTCAGCCGCGTCCAGACCGAGCTCGAGGCGCAGTACGAGACCGACGCTGCGTACAAGGTTCTCCTCAACAAGCACAATTTCACGGTCGCAACGCGAAACGTGCACGACTCGGCGTTCAAGAAGCTCCGGAGCGCGGGCACGTGCCACGACATGACACTGGCCGACATTCAGTATGCACTCTACACAGCCGACGCGCGCGCGTACCGCGAGTATCTCGCAGTGCTCTACGGCGAGCACTATCTCGAAGGCGCGGTGCTCAACACGACCCTGAGCAGGAATGCACAGGACCCGTTCTTATGGTTTGGCGTCAAGTACATGAAGATCCACCTCCAAGGCAAGGCAGCGTTCGAGCCCCGCGACGCGACCTATGTCGAGGTAGTACAGTCGATGTTTCTGCTGCGCATGCTGATGCGGATGATGATGATGGTAGTATACGGGCACGACTCGGAATCTGCGGGGCGAAACGGTTCTCTTTGTGGTCCGTGAGACGCACGCGTTTCCCGAGATTCCTCCGTTCCACGAAGTCGTGCGCTTCCAGTTTGAGCTCATCCAGCTCTACACTCTGCACAGCGACGGCCGCGTCACCTTTACCTTTACGACGTTCTCGGATCCGAACGGGTCGGTGCCCGGCTGGCTCTACAACAAGACCGCGTTTGGCGACATGAACATGGACGAGAAATTGCCGCCGCTCATCACGATGCGCCGCCTCCTCGAAGCCAAATGCGCGTCCGCCGTCTCGTACGTCGACAATTAGAAGACACGATTGATGCTCATGTGGCGCACAGGGTGCCGGCCAAGAACTGCAAGGCTTGCCACGCGTCGTTTTCCTTGTTTCGGTCGCGCTCGACGTGCTCGATTTGTGGCCATGTACGTCATGCATGTGTACAGAATTGTCATTTTTCATGTTTTAATGTTTATTTTGTACATAGCACATGTGCAAGAAGTGCCGCGTCACGGTCCTTAGCCCCATGCACACCAAGGGGCTTGTCCCGAGCGAGAAGCGCCACTTTTGCAAGGCGTGCGTCATCGACACGCGGCGTGCGTACGAAGCCGAAACGCGGCCATCGTCGCGGTCAACCTACGGTACGTCCATCGTCCGATTGTAACCCAACTCAACGACACGGCAATGGCAATAGACTCGTCCGCGAAGCGGTCGTCCAGCGCACCCAATGTCCAGATACCCGACGAGTGGGGTGTCAACCACCGGTATGGTCTCTCGACCTCCAGCGCCCCCTCGGTGCTTGAAGCCGACACGGAACACGACGTTGATATCGAAGACGTGCGCGGCGCGTCGATCCTCTCACAGACCGAGCGGCCGCATCGACGCACGTTGAGTCTCTATGACGAGCACGAGATGCGCGAGACGTTCGAGCAAATGAAGCTATCGCTCGACAACCAAAAGCAACTGCTCTCGGACATGCAGCGGCAGTTTACGGCTCAGTTTTAGTTGATCGCGTCGAAGTGTTCAAAAGAATGTCAAGTGCTAAGTGTTGTGCATCGTTTTCTTCCAGTACCACATGGACTTTTGGAACGTGCCGAAGCGACGTCTGGGGGCGTGCATGACCGACGTGGGTGTATGCACGACAGCAGCAGGATGCCCGGTTCTCAGATCTCAGATTGCTCGTCGTGCCCAGATTCGTGATGGGTCTGGATGTCTTGTGGCGGCGAGGACGTCACGGCGACTGTGGATGTTGAAATGCTGGTAGCTCATGGGGTTGTCGTATCTGTGCCGCGAGGTTCATTCTCAGCAGAAGTGAGAATCTAGCAGCGTCCACCTTCGGACGACGACCGCGTACCCTAGCCCCACAACCTCGTGGATCACGTCGACGAATGCGGCTCGGAGCGCTGGACTGTTTTTGTCGTATCATGCAGGTGCTATAGGAGGGTGAGTCCTTACCTTGTGGTCGTGGATGATGATGCTTTGCAGTTCGACACGGATGGCTTGTGTCACCGAGTACTGTACTGCGCACACTAGTGCAGACAAGGGTCAATCAATACACAGTTTATCAACCCTTGCTATCGACGACAGCGACGCCACGGAAGTAACTTGAATAGAGCTTCAGGGCGACAACGGCGTGACATACTACAATCCACGTATGCACATATATTCATCTTTTGGCAAACGTGAGTGAATGCCCGTGGTGAGTCCGATCCACGCACAGTACAGCGCCCTTTGCGACCGATCACGTCGCGCACCACGTACTACAAGACAATCGTCATCCCCATGGTCGGTTCTTGAAGGTTCTTACATGTCCAACCCGCCGCACGCTCGCATCCTTCGGTCGCCGCCGCACATCAAGGTTGTTGTGTCTGGCCACCACAAGGAGTGCTGTCGGCAATTTGCACGTTGCCGCGTTCGCCAACCCTTCGTCGTATCTCGAGTCACCTCTTGAACGGAGCCATTGTGCTTGACCTCGTCATCGCAGCCACCAATTAAACGTGATCACGTGTGTGCGTTGTAGGTTGAAACTTGTAGTAGGCGTTGTGCCCCAAATAGAGCGTCCACCGAGATGGACACTTGACAAGCTGGACACACGATACAACGGAATGTCGATCGCGGTGGTGGGTCCAAGTGCAGAGCTAACGCAAGCAGCCAAGCCGCCGCCGCGTGTAAAGCGTCACCGAGGAGCCCTCGTAATCAGCCTCATCATGCTCATCAACCTCTCGCCATGGTCACTCCTTGACTGTCGATGATGATATGCATGCTGCTCACGCTCTCGTAGCCGTTCAAGGCGTACCTCTCCGAGCCATTTCCATGGGACGTCGACACGACGATCCCATCGTCGTCCAGCAACTTTACAGCATTCAACATCTCGGCCTTGGCGCGCTACCAGCGCGACTATAATCGGAGTACACTGCCGCACGGCACGACCTTTTACCTCGACACGGCCCAGAGCCTGCAAGTGCTGCGAACCGTTCTCGAGACGACCCACAAGCCACTTAAATCCGCCGATGACTGCCAAAGACACTTCCTCGTTGGGCTGCCCGGTGCGATCTACTTTAGCAAAAACATGCGAACGCTCGTGTGTGCGTTTGCTGCTGCCGACCACGAGCAGCGTAATGCGAGCTGGAGCACCCGAGGAGCCTGCGCGCACTCGCGCATGCTGGCCATCAACCTCGGCGAAGCGTGCCTCTGGTTAGCGGCCGGAGATGACGTGGTCGGTCGCGACACCAACGGCGCGTACACGCTGTACTACGTCCTGCGCATCTATGCGTATCCCGAGTGGCTCTGGCTCAAGCTCGCGTATCGACTATGCTTGACGTGCTATCTACTCTTGTTGCTCTGGCGTCGGTACTATGGTCCGTACGTCCAGCTCGAGCGCGTCCTTGCTGTCCATGGTCACCGCACCGACTTGGAAAATCTCGGTGCGTGGCGCTATACAATCGTGCTCGGCGATCCGACGGCGCTGGTCCTGATGAGCACCAACGTCGCACTCGCCTTTCTGGTCGACATTTGGATCAGCTCGGACACGCTCGGCGTGGCGATTCTTCGGTCGAGTCAAAACCAAGACCTGCCGCTGCTTCTCATCTCGTTCTTGTACCTCTCCCGCGTCGTACGAATCGGTTCTTCTCGTTGATTCTTGACGTGTCGTTGTGTATGTAGGTTTGGATCGCGTATGCAGCGATCTGCCTCGTTTCGCGCTGGCTCAAGCGCAGCGGCAACAAGCGCCGTTTTTCCCAAATCGACCCGACGCTGTTGGCGGTCGTCGTCTCGATCTATGGCCCGCTTCTGACGTGGCTTGGCAGCAACGTGAGCTTTTTTCTCTCGACCTACAGCTACCTCCTCGACTGCCTTGTCTCGGATGAAGACGAAGCAATCGAAGTCTTCCTCGTCGCCATCTTTTACATGGTTCTCATGGGTAGCATGCCGCTGCTGTACGGCTTTGGTGTCCCTTATCTGCGTACGACGACGCACATCATATAAACCGAGCGCTCACACTTTGATGTAGGCCATCGAAAAATTACGCCGCTCACTCGGTCCTTCTACGCCAGCTGGCGCAACAACAATGCAAAGAACCGGCTTTTCTTCACCGCCTTTTGTATCAATCACCGGCGCAACGACGACAGCGATCTCGTCTCGCTCGGTGGGACGCTCTACTCGATCTTTGAGCTCAACCCAAGGTATCAAGTGTCGCCGGCGATTTGCAGCCGCGCCGCCGATGTCTTTGTCCTCTGCTATGAACGAGACGTTCCCCGAGCCAAGATCCGACTGAGTCTCTTGTCCAACTTGGATTGCACTGCCTCGCAGCACCACGCGGCGATTCCCGACGCCGACAGTCCCTCGCACTACATTGTCAATGAGCTTTTACGCCCCCTTGCCCAAACGTTTGCCTCAGAGACGCTGAAAAAACCACAGCGGACGTCGGCTGCCGCGCCTCTCTGCATTGCTCGACCCAAACTACTATCCGAGTGGTGCATGTAGCGCCGTCAAACTCGTCTTATTTTGCGTTTTTGAACAAACTAATCTTTCTGGTCTCGCACGTAAAGAATAGACCACACCGCGTGTACTCCTTGCTCGTACTACCTTGGGTTGGCTACCGCTGGTACGCTCGCATTCCACATGTGGTTCAAATTGTACCCTCAGGTATCAGAACCCTACCCCGCCCTAGCCCTTAAGACGCTTCGCGATACAATTCTGGTACCTGGAAGTGAACACCACATAGTACTAGATTCGAATGACACGGTTCGATGGAAACGACACCATCAAACCAGCCAAATGACCAGTATCACAGGCACCACGGTGATGGAGAACGCGCGCGCAGCAGCCGCGGCCGTGAGAGTTTCTCGTTGGATGCTTGTCGACTCGGCTGCTCGAGCTCGTTGAAGCGCGACGTCGAGACGCCAGAGACGACGCAAAGATGGGGCTCGTCGCTTTGCAGATCGAGGTACTCGACGAGAGTGAGTCGGAGCGTGGCCTCGAGTCGGTGGTTGCAGTAGCAGAGTACAAAACAGTCCGAGCTGCCCGTGTTGATGACAGGTAGTGCCTTGTAGCGCGCGTTTGCTTCACAAAGCGCATGAATGCTGCCGCCAAGGCCCCGCTCGTCTTGCATTTGCAGCGGTCGAATGCACGAGAGGAGGAGGCGGCTGGTCAGTGCGTTGTAGCGGGCGCTGCTGTAGCGCATGGTCGACGGGCGCTGCCGGCGCCAGAGCCCCACGGCGCCATAGAGCAGCGGCGCCATGGCAATGATCACAATGTAAGCAGAGCCAACGATCGCGACTTCGATCCGATATGCATAAGTGGTCGGGAAGAGACACCAAAGAAGGTACTGGTACGCTGTCAAGAAGCTCGGGACGACGGCTGTGCCATACCATAAGAAGGGACCAAGAAGAAAAATTAAGAGACTTTGGAGCGTTGGGTCGACTTGGAGGAAGAAGCGCTCGAGGTGGTACCGCTTGAGGAATGCGTTGGTCGTTGTGAGCGCAAAGCACGCAAACCACACCTACATAAATCGTCTACACTATAATAGACATAAATTGTCCATACCATGCGACGCAGATACAAGGCCGCTTTGAGCGTCGCCCAGAGATCGTCGACTTGAAGCAGACGCAACACTGCAACGGCGACCATGTGTGGACTGAGCGAGAAATCAACGAAGAAGGCCGTGACGACATAGGCATCAAGGGCCAGCGGTGCCGTCGGATCGCCGAGGACGACCACGTAGTGCCACAACGCATCTCGCGCCAAGTCGTCCCGGTGACCACGCAGCGTCAGCGCGGTGGCCATATCTTTGCACAAGCTATAGTACCGGCGCCACAGCAGCAGCAGAAGGAACGCTGTGGTGCCAAGACGCCACGTAAATTTGAACCAAACGAGCACCGGGTACGGATACTGCGTCAGTGCATACGTCAGCGTAAAGTCGTCATGCGTCGTGTTGGTTAGGTCGTTGCCGCTCGAGAGCCAAATGCATTGGTGTGAGAGCGGTACCGCAATGAAGCTCACGACAACACACGTGCCGCGTCCATGCCAAGAAGAGGAGGCACCCGTGTCGTTAGCAAAGGCTTGCAGGAGCTCAAGCATCGCGCGGCCGTAAAAGAGAACCCCCGGGAGCTCCGAGAAGAGCAGCGGGCTGGTCGTTGAAATGACGTGGCGGCACACGTGGGCGTTGCGAGAGGCGTCGAAATAGTACGGTGCGCCGAGCGGCAGCGTCGAGCGGGTGTAGAGCGCTTGGTGCATCGCGAGGGCCGTTTGGTTGAAGCGCGTGAGGTTACTGAAGTCGTGGGGCACGGGTAGTGCGGTTGCCCACGGCAGTGTTTCGGAAATGTACGCTTCAAACGGCTAGGCAACATCCCACTCAGTGCACTGCGTGGAGACACGAGGAAATTGGAGTACCATGGCAACAATCAAGCACGAGACGAGGACGCTGAGTGCTAAAGCGCCCATGTGGTACGCCACTGCAAATCGCGGCACAGCATCCGGCGACGGGCCGCGCTCGACACCGACCTTGGACGACCGCATATGAAGCAAGCGTTGAAGAGTGGTGTCTGGCAGTGGCGCTGACGAGGATCTATTTTCGTGAAGGACAATCAGACGACGCAACCCCATCTTTAGCCATTGCAAGATAAAGGCAACAACGTTTTTAGGACTAAATGTCCTCAGGGGTGTCCTGCGCAAGAGTGTCCGCATCCTACATCAAAACTAGACTTGCGCGAGTTCGCGGACCTTGGTGCCAACCTGTGTTTCGAGGGACTGGTATTATGTGGTGCAAGTTGACACCAATTGTTTCATTGTGTAGGCTGTAGCAAGAGGCAAAGCGATGATGTTTGTTATATTTCCCTGTTAGTGTTAGGTCTGGGAGGGTTAACGTTTAACCCTCCCAGACTGTCGGCACCCGTCCTATGTGGTCGTGTGCAATGCTAGACATGCTTTGGCACTCGTCGTCGACTTGAAGTGCACAAAGACAGCCAGCCACTTCATCAAATTACGGTATTCTATACGCCATTTACCACATCTTCGACGTCATGCAGCCGCGCCAAAATGCTGTATGTACGTACACCAACGGGTATACTTCCAAGATTGCATTTTTCAATAGCGACAGGGACAAACGCAGCAGCGGCTTTGGTAGCAGCTTGAACGGCTAGTGTGTGGCGCTGGCGGACATCCCACCATTGCGTTCTACTAGTATTCGCTAATTTTGTGGGCGTGGCATCCTTCCTCCGCCATGACGTGGCGGCACCTCGCAGTTGGCAATTACATCTGTTGGCGTATCTTGCTTGGTGGTGGACCATATCGGATCCAAGGCAGCTGGAATAAAATCCGGTTCGTCGTGCCATCCATCGTCCTGTCCCTTTGACGGGTCATGTCCTGTCAAATATAAATTCGTTTTGTTGCGCCATGTCCCATACTACTAGTATATCTATTCTGCAGTGCAAGCGCATTTTGGTATTCTTGAAAGAGTCGAAGGACATGGCCGCCTCGATCCCGTTTGTTCCCATGCGCAGCCGCGTCACGGAGGCTGGTCTAATGGCTGTGATCTACGAGTTCAAGCGGCGCGAGGCTAACGGTGACGGCGACGACCTGCTCATTGCCCAAAACGTGCTTCTCCGCCGCTGGCTGGACGGTCCTTATTCCAGTGGCGCGGTCTTCCGAGCGACGTACGATGGCGACGTCATTACCAAGACGACCCGCGGCGACATTTACATGACTGAGGTGCCTGGCGAAGTGCACCAAGAGTCCATCGCGCGAATTTACATCGCCCTCGATACCGCCTTGGCGGGAACGCCGTTGAAGTGCGTCAAGGGCGTCGATTACAACCATGCTGGCTACGTCCGCCGACCCGACCTCGCGATTCGACCAACGCACGCGGTCCTCGGCGACGCCATCAGCACTCTGCCCCGCTGCATGATCGAGGTCACCGTCACGCACCGCACATCGTTCAATCGGCACGACCGAGATACGCGCGCGCTCTTCCGCGAGTTTCCCCCGCTCCAGACAGTCCTTGTCCTCGTCCTCTACCCGTTGCGGGACGCGGCGACGCTGGACCCGAACATGAACCCCATCTTGGCTCAGATGCCTGCGCTCGCTGTGCTCTACCGTCGTCTTGGCAACGACATTGCAATCACGGATGCCATGAGCTGCGGCAACATTGCTCTTGACGAAGGCGTGCACCTCCCAGGGCACGTGGATGTGCGCAACGAGGTCGATGCGATGACTGCCGAGCTGCCGCAAGTCGTCGAGCGCCAGCCGCATGACCACGGACCTTCCATTACGCTGCTTGGCGACGATCTGTACCGCGCCGCAAATGGACACGGCCATATCATTCAGGGCTTGCTCCCCGACTACCCCGTGTATTTGGCGACAACGATCGCCACAGCCATCCGCGTGCGATACAACGTCGCAACCCAAGCCAACGCCCTCGCCGCACTTGCTGCTGCTGGACAAGCTGCTGCCGAGCAAGCAGCCGCTGCGGCACCGAATGTGGGACGCCGCAACCACCGCTTCAACCTCCGCCACTGAAAGAAGACCTCCCAGGCATCATCGTAGCATTTCTCGTTTCCGTTTCTCCTCTAACTTCGCATTTCGTTTGTTTTTCATAAATACTGTAAGCACGGTCGTCTTGTGCACCAGCAGCCACCGCGTCGCACCGTTGCGGCCATCGGTGCGGCAGAACATGACCCGTCAAAGGTGTAGGAGGATGGTACGACGCGGAGACTTCATTCGACCTACCTTGGATCCGGATAAAGATATGGTCCATCGAGCCAACGGGTGTAACGGTCAGCCGCAAGGTGCCGCCACGTCATGTCGGCAGGAAAAGCGAGCGTCGGCGCTCCCTAAAGGAAGTGAATGCGTGCGCTCGTGTCGTGTTTCAAGACACCTGGCATGCTCAGTCTCTTGGTCGGATCCGCGACAAGCAAGCCGGTGCGTTGTGCTATAGATATACACAACACATCGGCGCTTCCCTACGACAATATTCACGAAAACGAATGGTCATTGACCAACATCACAAAAAATCGAGAATGCTACAATGATGCCTGGAAGGTGCTAATTCAAGGACGGAGGTTGTACCGCTGGTTGTGGCGACCGACATTCGGTGCCGCAGCGGCTGCTTGCTCGGCAGCCGCTTGTGCAGCAGCTTGTGCGGCAGCGTATGCGGCGAGGCCGTTGGCCTGGGCTGCTTCTTCGTATCCTGTTCGAATCGCTGCGGCGATCGTCGTTGCCAAATACACGGGGTAGTCGGGGAGCAAGCCCTGAATGATATG
This sequence comes from Saprolegnia parasitica CBS 223.65, assembly GCF_000151545.1. Classification (NCBI taxonomy): domain Eukaryota; phylum Oomycota; class Saprolegniomycetes; order Saprolegniales; family Saprolegniaceae; genus Saprolegnia; species Saprolegnia parasitica. Next base: position 325,884 of record NW_012156411.1, read on the forward strand.
GCCGTGTCCATCTGCGGCGCGGTACAGATCGTCGCCGAGCAGCGTAATGGAAGGTCCGTGGTCATGCGGCTGGCGCTCGACGACTTGCGGCAGCTCGGCAGCCATCGCATCGACCTCGTTGCGCACATCCACGTGCCCTGGGAGGTGCACGCCATCGTCAAGAGCAACGTTGCCGCAGCTCATGGCATCCGTGATTGCAATGTCGTTGCCAAGACGACGGTAGAGCACAGCGAGCGCAGGCATCTGCGCCAAGATGGGGTTCATGTTCGGATCAAGCGTCGCCGCGTCCCGCAACGGGTAGAGGACGAGGACAAGGACTGTCTGGAGCGGGGGAAACTCGCGGAAAAGCGCGCGCGTATCTCGGTCGTGCCGATGGAATGATGTGCGGTGCGTGACGGTGACCTCGATCATGCAGCGGGGCAGAGTGCTGATGGCGTCGCCGAGGACCGCGTGCGTTGGTCGAATCGCGAGGTCGGGTCGGCGGACGTAGCCAGCATGGTTGTAATCGACGCCCTTGACGCACTTCAACGGCGTTCCCGCCAAGGCGGTATCGAGGGCGATGTAAATTCGCGCGATGGACTCTTGGTGCACTTCGCCAGGCACCTCAGTCATGTAAATGTCGCCGCGGGTCGTCTTGGTAATGACGTCGCCATCGTACGTCGCTCGGAAGACCGCGCCACTGGAATAAGGACCGTCCAGCCAGCGGCGGAGAAGCACGTTTTGGGCAATGAGCAGGTCGTCGCCGTCACCGTTAGCCTCGCGCCGCTTGAACTCGTGGATCGCAGCCATTAGACCAGCCTCCGTGACGCGGCTGCGCATGACGGTGAACTTCGCTGAGGGCGCTGGGGTAGTCATGCGTACGGATTCAAAAGAAGCAGACTCGCCATCAATGGTCGAGAAGACGACGTGGGACGAGCCGGGCTCGGGACGGGGCGCAATGCGAATTGAACACCAGCGCTCGGTTGCATGGCACCTACATTTTATGATGTCTTGCGTTTTGCATGCGATACACACCCAGTGCTCTGTTTTATATCGAACGAGGGCTCGCCGCTTCAAGCGCGTGTCGACGGTCGAACGAGGATGAGGTGTCCACAAGCGGCGCGAAGGCAAGTATCCCGTTCAATACAAACGCAAAATGAACTTATTCTCTGGTTTGAATCAGGGCTAGGGGTCGCGAATGGTCGATCGATCAATCGACTGCAACCCAATAACCGTGGCAGTAGCCCCTCCGGATCCCGTTTCTGTCGATCTGAGTCTCCTGCGCATGCCATCGATGGCTCAGTGGGCAGCGGCAGCTGCGATCACAGATACAGTGAGCTGCGGCAATGTCGCTCTGCACAACAACGTGTATCTGCCAGACCACGTGCGTGGGTGTTGCTGTGGGACTGCAATGGCCGAGCAGGTTGCGCAAGTGACACCAAAGCTGCCGTATTGGAGCCATGGACCGTCCATCACGCTTCTCGGTGTCGATCTCTATCGCGCAGCCAATGGCAGCGATTTCATTGCCGACGAGTGCCCCAACGTGACTATCGATCAAGAGTACATAAATTCCATATGGTAGTACACTTTTTTTTGTACTCTTGCTGTCGATTTGGTGACGACCATCGCTGGAGCCATCCGAGAAGGATGGCAGGTGGCCGCTGAGCACAACCTCAATGGCGACGAGCGCAACGGAGCCGCTGTTGCCACCGTCGCACAAGCTGTCGCTGGCGCAGCTTCTTCAAATGTCCGCCGCTTCCACCTCCGTCGCAAGTGAAAAAGGGTCTCTCGGACGTCGATGTCGATCGCGCATACTTTTAACCCGATCCTCTTTGGCATTTTGAATGAAACTTCATATCGATTTCTTCGGTAATCGTACGCGACTTGCGCACGAGCAATCGTCGTGTTGCTTGGTCATCGGTATTACGAGAGCGTGCGTTGCAAGTGAGGTTGCCTCGGGCGATTGTTATGAAAAGAGCAAAACTATCTGCTCGACAGTCCACACGATCTCGAAGGTCGACACTAGAAGAGACTACCTACAACGCTCCTGCTTCCTGCATACCGTTGTGGGCCGACATACAGCCCGTGCCCACTCTGCATAGCATTCCGTCGACATCCTTGGGAGCTGCCGGACGATGTATCTCGCAGATTGCACTTGGCCATGGAGGCGATCTTTGCCTGACGGTCTTGGCCAGAAAGGGCACTTTGCCGTGACAAAATCCGGCGTAAATATGCATTTTTCGCCTCTCGTTTTGTATGCTGTATGCAGCTTCGCCAGTTGGATGCTGCGGCCGCGGGCACTCGTTCGGTTCTGTTCCACCATGTCGACGACGCGTGCGTCCTCTGCCCCGCTGCGCGTGATCTCTCTTCTGCCGTCGGCCACCGAGCAGCTGGCGAGCATCCTCGCGGCCGCGACGGCGCTGGGCATGCCATCGGCGTCCCTGCCGACGCTGGTCGGGCGGTCGCACGAGTGCGACTACCCTGCGTCGTATGCGTCCGTGCCCGTGTTGACCAAGCCGCGCACGACGTTCACAACGTGCGAAGACGTGCACAACGAAGTCCTTGCATTGCTACAGACCGACAACTCGCTATACGAGATCGACACGGCGACCTTGCTCTCGCTGCGCGCCGACCTCATCCTCGTACGACGACGACATTGCCTTTGCCCTCCACGTCAACGCTCTTGCATGGCATGTAGGTGCAAGATGTCTGCAAGGTGTGCTCGATCGACAAGCCGAGTGTTGCATGCGCCGTGAGCAACGGCGACCACCCGACGCAGATCCTCTTGGTCAACAGCCGGACGCTGCCCAATGCGCTCGACGACTCGGTGCGGCTTCTCGGCGACGCACTCCAGCTCCAAGAGGCTGCGGATGCCGTCGTGGCCGCCAACCACGCCCGACAAGCCGCGCTCGCCGCCGCCGCCACCCACCGCGCCACACCACCGATCGTCTACATTGTCGAGTGGCTCTCGCCGCTCTTTGTGGTAAAAGGCTGGGCCGCCGAAATGGTCGAGCTCGCCGGGGGCGCTGTCCCGACCCAAAGCGGCAAAATCCTCGACCCGTCTTCGCTGGAGCCCGCCGACATCATTGTCGTCGCGCTCTGCGGCCTCGACCGCGACGTGGCCAAGCGCGAGCTCGCGTCCAAGCCGCTGCCTGCGTGGTGGACGTCGTCGCCGGCCGTGGCGGCCAACAACGTCTTTGTCGTCGACGGCAACCAAATGTTCAACCGCCCAACGAATCGGCTCTTGGATGCGCTCGAGTGGCTCGTGCATTTAATCCCGGCGCCGTCGGGCATCGAAGCGATGACCGCGGTCTCGGCCTTTCCCTTCGAGCGCTATGCACCGCCAAAGACGCCTGTTGTCTCGTCGGTCCAGGACAAGATCGATGCCGCACACCAAGCGGCGTGCGACGCGCACGCAGCGCGGTACGAGGACCCGGCGACGGGGTACGGAGTCTTTACAGCGTGGTACCTGAAGGAGCGCCAAGCGTGCTGCGGCAACCGGTGCCGCCACTGCCCATATGGCCACGTCAACGTCCCGATCGAACACCTCGGCGACGCCACGAACAAGCTCGCGTCGTCTGTCTTTTTGAAAGCGCCAAAGCCGATGGGCGGGAGCCGACTCGGCTACAAGAAGCCATCGCGGGGTGCGGCCACCGAGACGATTGTGGTCTTCTGGAGTGGCGGCAAAGACTCTCTCCTCGCGCTCGTTGATACCGTGGCGACGCGCCAGCCACACCAAGACGTCGTGCTGCTCTCGACGTACAATCCAGACGAGAACATTTTGCCAATTCAAAACATTGCGCCCCGCACGATTGTCGAGCAAGCGAAAGCGCTGAACCTCCCGCTCTTTCTCGTGGCGGTACTGCGATTCCTTTAAAGACGCAGTCTACTGACGACGAGGATGATGATGTAGACGCCGACAGGGAGCAACTACACCCAGTGCGTCAAAGACGCGCTTCTCGAGCTCACGACCAAGCACGTGCCCTCGCCGGGTCGTATTGGATGCCTCGTGTTTGGCGACTTGCACTTGGCCGACGTCAAGGCGTGGCGCGATGCAACCTTTGCCGAGTATACGCTACGCAGCCCGCTCTGGGCGCGCGACATGGCGACCGACCTGATCCCAGCGTTGGACGCTGCGTGCGCGGCGCTGCGCGCGACGGTGCGCTACTCGGCCGTCGACGACGACCGGGTCCACGGTCGCCTCTCCATTGGCGACGCGTACATCCCGTCCAAGGTGCCGCCGCACATTGACCTCATGGGCGAGAATGGCGAGTTCCACACCGTGGTGACCTTCGCGCCCTAATAAAGGTCTCGGCGCCTTCTCGAAAAGATGCTTTTCTACTTGGCGTGCACTATAAGATGCGATAAGATGCTATCTAGTAGGCGTGGTAACAGCGACGCGTTGATTACTGTTTTGGGGGCTGCTGTAGACGTGGTCACCCACGACCAACGGCAGATGCTTCGGCCAGCAGACGTGACGATGGGTGGTGGTCTGCGGTTCGAAGCATGGGCGAAGCGTTTGGGAAAGTAGGTGTGTAAATAGTCGTGCACCGAGCTGTCGAGGCAGGTGCCGCCATGGGGCTCGACTCGTGAACCTGCGATATCGGCCACGAGAGATGGAGAAATGTAGCATCGACCGACGAGTTGTCGTACTCTAGTACCAAGTACTAGTAGGAAGTTATGAGGTCGTTGAAAGGCGAGCGCACTCAAAGACGAGTGAGTGGTACAAGGAATGGCATCCGTCCGGTTGCCTTTCTAGAAAGCAAAGCAAGGACAAAATGGTGGGCTCGACGCTGCTGGTGAACCTTGCTCGGTCTCGTGCGAATGCACTCGCAGTCTTATGCGATGGACGGCGCGTGCATCCAGAAGAAACGATATCAGTAAGCAGCGAGTAACTCGACAGAGGCGTCTGATAACGTGAGGGCGCGTGAGACGAAGCCGAAACGTCGACTATCTCTGCACACGGCGCCCAGGTCGCTCGCGTCGTGCCCCATACTACTAGCTTGGCGTATTCCATGTGTCTTATGTGGGCACAACTGCAACATCCCATTCTACGTCTCGCACCTGGACCAAGATGGCATCATCCACTGCCTCGTACGCCAGGTGCAGTACTGTAATCGATTTCACCAAAGCTCTCGACGCCGGCATCTCATCCTCGAGCTACTCGTTCCTCCGAACGAACACAGGCCTCTGCGGATTGCGCCACGGCTACTTGCGTCTTACCCGCATCCTACACTGTAGAAGCTTGGAACGAAGGCCCTCGAGGTCATAGTGTATTCGGTCTGTCCTTGGCCACCCAGAGCAAAGACGCGGGCGGCGTCCACGTGAGGCCAAGTCCATCCACCACCATAGTCGTTCGTACAGTCGCGGGGTGTACTAGACAATGTTGATGCAACAGCGCGTCCGACCAGACGCGCTCCCGAAAAAAATACACGGTGCAGGACCAGCTGGTTTCGCGAAATTGCACTTTCCAACGCAAGTTGCCCTTTGACGCAGGGGCACATTTTTGCATTTGAACAACGAGACTATGGAGTGGCATGTCGAGGGCAGCGAGGCGCTGCGCATCCAAGCCGAGATGCAGGCGACCGCGTTGGACTACATGGCCCGACAGTGCCCTCCCATCTCGCGCGACACGCAAGCGGTTGACGACGGCTTCAAGCTCGCCAGCACCAAAATCGGCCGCGTCTACACGCGGCGCGCCGACAACTCGTCCTTCAACGAGCTCCTCGTGCTCAACACGCTGCCGATGCGCTTGGACGAGGTGGGTGAGCTCCAGCACGCGTCGTCCAACGACGCATTCCGCGTCGAAATGGCCTTGTACTACGGCGACGACTTTCGCGACGCTGCCATCTTGCACACATCGGTGACCGCCTCGACCCGCGACCCGTTCCAGTGGTTTGGCGTCAAGTACAAGAAGCTCAACATCCCGGGCAGTGGCTTTACCGACGGCCGCGACATCGTCTACTTTGAGGTATACCATACTAGCTGGCACCGTCAAAGGAGTTGACAATGCCGTCTAGTACATGGCGACGGCGGTGGACGCGGCCGGCCACCGGACACTGCTCATCGTGCGCGACTCGAGCTACCTCGAAGGCTACCCGGTGCAACCGCACGTTGTCCGGATGTACATCAAGGCGATCTTTGTCTACACCGAGATGCCGTCGGGCGACGTCGCCTCCATGCACCTTGCATTCATGAACCCCGGCGGCGTCGTACCCGCCTTCCTCTTCAACAAGCACATGATCAAGTACGGCGGTCTCTGCCACAAGTTCCCTCGCTTCTTGCAGCAAAAGCGGCTCTTGCTACGCGTCGCGGCCGACGGGCCGGCCAAAAGGCACCAAGACCACGGCCGCTGTGTGGCCTGCGACACGAAGATCTCGGGCTTGAAGGCCCGGTACAACTGCCGCGCGTGCGGCGACGTCATGTGCGCGCACTGCATCGTACAAGTGCCGCGACCGCTCGTGACCAAGCTCGCGCCGTTCGTGTCCAAAGACGACTACTGCAAACGGTGCTTTGTCGGCAGCGCCCGCCAGCCGAGCTATGCCGTGGTACACTCGCCGAGCCACAAGACAAATATGGCGCAGCAGCTCGCACACTCGGAGCGGCCGCGTCGGTCCAAGGCGCATGCGCTGACGGGCGAAAACACTCTTGTCGCCTCGGGATTGCATCATACGTCGCCGGGGTTGAGTCGACGGGAGGTGCCAACGACTGCCAACGAGCCGACCGTGACCGCGGTTGTCGCGGCCACCAAGACGCTCGACGACCCGTTTTTTGAGCGCATGCAGTCGTCGATCGAGACACAAAAGCAAATCGTCCTCAACATGCGCGAGCGCCTCGCGCGTCAACAGCAACCACATCCCTAATCTCGGCCAACTCTATAACTTAAAAAATCGCAGCTTCGTTTTGTATGCCGCATTTGTTTCAACCATCGACTTCTCTTGCAAGAATGAGCGAAGGAGTAAACAACCGCCGCTTACGTGAGATGGATACCGGTCCTACTCGGATACTACTGTACTGCGCAGTAGAGAGACGAGCTGTCCCGTCCACGTACGCAAGCGCTTGGAACAAGATGCGACAGAAACGTTGCACCGAAGATGCCTGTGGTACCAAATGTAGAAGCGAGCAGAAGGGGACATGCACGTGATGGTCAAGTCGACATCGAAGAAGATATTATACCTAGGTCCTACCGCTTTGCAGTTCAAGTCACTGCTTGGTGGATCCGTACGTTCTTGGCCGATCAGGACCCAAGAGATTGCATGCAAATCACCCCGGGCCATCACCGCTACCTTCGTGGACTCATGTGTCGTCCACCGTACTATCATGGAGCCATGGGTGTACATGGGTAGCGTGCGAGCGATGTCAGGTACCAAGGTGAATAGACGAGGGTTGGATAATGATGCGTTTCGCTTCCCTCTGATTCCTGCGCGATCACCTACCAACGATGACGGCGGCGACAGCTGTAGAAGCCGTCAAAAGTTCGCAATTGATGTTTCGTCCGCCTCGTCGTAGCTGATATCTGCGTCAGAACGCTGACTTGAGCTTGGCTCTACTAGCCTTTCCAAGGACTACGAGGTAGCTACCGTATCGATAAGGACCTCAATTCTTTGGCAAGTTGGTACTGTCGACTCAGGGGTACATACTATTATGTACCCCTGTGTCGACTAGTACACAACCGACAACTTATCCTCGTGGCATCGACATTTCCGCGGACGCACTCACCAAACGCACCCTGAACCCTAAACTCAAACGACAGCGGCCACAGTTTGCATCCACAATATTCTTCCTTCCACTGACGTCAATGACAATAAACAACTGGAATTCATACACGACAGACGACAGATAGCAGTACACCCAACCCTACTGCAACGACCGACAGCGGTGCTGCCGCAGAAAGGCTTGGAACTCAGCCACGTCGGCTGCGTGGCTGCGGTGCACGTGCTCGCGCACACAGCGGCGGTACACATCGTCGCGCACGATCGGGTCCGAGATGCCAATGAGCTCGTTCCGGAACGTCGACGTCGTCTCGACGGGCAAGAAGCCGTTGCCATCGCGCACGCCGGTGGCGACCGTCCCGAGCTTCATGACGGTTTGCGTTGGACTTACGCGCTCGGCCACGACCCTACCGCATCTTCTGTCAGATAACACGCAACTTGAATGCATGTAGCACCATTGCAGCCAGTCGCGCCGGACGTCTTGGTTGGGGTACTTTTCATCTTCCGAGACTGTCTGGACGACCATGGTCACACGGTTCTCTTCGACGAATTCGCGCATGAGTGTGTTTTCGTAGTAGTGGGCTTGGCCGCTGCAGTAGGGCACCTGGTAGCGTCGATAGACCATATCGTGGTCGGTCTCGTCGAGCGTCTAAAAACACGCCATTTGGACTTGCAGTTTCAGTGTCATGGAACGGTACCAGGTCGTAGCCGGGCATGTGCAACACGGACGAGAGCAGGTACGCGCGCATCTCTTGCAGCGTGACGTCCTCGACGCGCTGGTGGTAGCTCGTCATGAGGTACGTGTCGTCGACAGGCGCAATGTCCACCGAGAAGTACGGCTCGAGCGAGACCGGCAGCTTGCTCTCGTCGAGGAAGCGGGGCATATTGTAAAAGAGCTGCCGCGTGATCCAGTCGAAGCCCAAGTGGCGGGACGCATCGCGCATGGGCAGCGATGTCTGGCGACACGCAACCGCGAGCGACGGCGGCGCGCGCTACAAGCGTGCATGAGGCCATGCATCATGAGGACACATGAGCGTACGCTGATGGCCGTCATGTCGTAGACCCATTTCGAGAGGTGGGCCGCGAGCCGCTCGTAGTGGCGGATGTTCTGCTTCAGGCTCACATTGGCGTCGATCGCGAGCATCGACTCACGGCTGAGTGCGATCGCCACGTCTTTCCACGGCAGGAGGCCCTTCCGAAGGTACTGGAGCTTCTCGGACTGGCCCTCGAGGTCGGTCACGAGCGCTTGGAGCCGGCTGAGCTCGGCGCGCTTCTTCATCTGCTGGCGCCGGTCGTACATTCGCTTCTTGGCCTTCTTGTGCAGGAGCGCTGCGTCGTCGGCGCTGCTGCTGGAGGAGGCCGCGACCTCGTTGGCCATCGTCTTTCGATCAAAAATGGCAGAGCAGGGAACGGCCTCGAAGTAAAGCAATCGAAGTTTTTATCATACAGTTGTCAAGTGGGAGACGTCGTGCGTTTTTGTGACAAAAAGAGGGATGCGAGCAGCGCAGGCAGCGAAATGCGAGTGTGCATCAACAAACCGGCCGTGCGAGGATGCCATCCAACAGAGGCGTACTACACTTCGTACTAATCGTCGAGTACATAGGTTATAGTCTAGTGCATAGATAGTGATATTCCTTGTTTTCTTTTTACGCATAAAGATTTATATACACGTTGGGAGCTCTAGGCGCCAAGCGCGACGAGCGACCCTGAGATCGAGGCTGCAGGAATGCAATACCGTGCTAAGAGACAGTGCCGTTGAAGGTAGGCATGGCTTATCGAGCAGGATGGCCTCGACTTGGTCGTCAAAACCGTTCAGGTAGATTGAGACGGGGCTTCTTCTCAGCACTACTAGTACGTTGCTTGCAAGATGTACTCGTGGGAACAAGACATAGCTTCTTATGTGCTCAGTCGCACCATCTTGTTCGGCGCCGGCAAGACTGCAAGTTGTCGCGAGCAGCTGCGGCGAATCTGGGCGCTCTTCCGAAAGAAGCTCTTTCTGCGTTAAATACGACTCGCGTCGCAACCACAGCAACGGCAACGTTGTATCCGCTCACAAGATGGCTTTACGTAGCTCCGAACGTGTGGAAACGAATTGCACTGGCGTCCTGCAGCGCCTCTACGCTTCAAGCTCGTCCCATGGCCAAGCTCGGTTTGCTACCATTTTCGGCCCCGTTTGCATGATTGGATAGCCCTCGAATGCGGTGCATCGGTGCATACCATTGTAGCACGCTCAGCAGGAAGCCCAAAAACCAAAAATGTACCTACAGCGTGCGCCAGCCGCGTTTGCACAACAACGTCGATTGATACACTGATACATTGAAACTGCGTTTCGTGAGCCACTTGAACGGCGCATAGCACACGCTGTAAGCACGCTACGAGCACTATTCTTATGTTTTTGGGCTCCTTGGGCCTTTCTCTATTCATATAGATCGAAACAAGAGACTTAGTTTTAAAGTCGAAGTTGAAATGAGATCGACAAACGGCCGAGCACCAGACCGGGCAACAAAATTCCGGATAAGGATAAAACACCAAGCCAGTGAGGCACATTTTGTGCCTTCAACGACATGCTGATCGAAGGCTTCCAACAATGGAATCGAGAGACCGCGATTTTGACCATCTTGGCAGCGACTGATGGAACATGGGTAACTAACATCATCTAACATGCTTGGTTCGAGCCATTACCTGTACCGGTGTTTGACATTATCCCATCGAACTTTGTCTCCTTCAAGGTTAGGGGCCGCGAAGTCAGAGCAAGATACCGCGAGAGCCAACCACACACGATAAACCCAAGCCGTGCGCCCCAGAATCTCAAACGCCATTCTTTCAATACGACAATACGATTGCTGCCAACAGCTACAGCGACAAGGGCCACGAGTCTGCTTGATATACATATTTATGCACGAAGAGGTCTTCGATATTCAGCCAAGGGTAAATAAATATGCCCTTGCTTCAGCCAATCCGTTTCATCGATCCTTGGCATGTCCAATCAAACGTGTCTACGGCTAGCCAAAATAAGCCAATCCTGCGTCGTGACTTTTGACCAATCCAAGGCGTCAGAATCAAATCCAAGATTTTCGAACATCATGGCATCCGCAGCATCCAAGGCCCCATCGGCCACGTCGATGAACCTCGACGACCTCGACGATGACGAAGACCGCGATGGCCACAGCAGCAGCAGCGAGAATGTCCGCCGACTGGCTGGCCTCGCAGCTCGGGCTGCGGCGCAACGTCAACTCGAGCAGCGACGGCCACCGCAGCGACGACAGCAGCTCGCTCTCGCTGCCGCACTCGTTCGACAACACGCCCATGTCGACGCCTGCCGCATCGCCCGCGCCGCCTCGCAACGTCGCCCAGTCGTTTGACCTGGCGCTGCGCACAGCGCTACCCACGAAGCTACCGCCTCGGTCCGGCGTGCCACACCGCACGGACGAGACCATGCGTCGATTCTACGAGATCCAAGTCGACAAGGTTCGCGGTCAGCTCGCGATTGCGCTTGAAGAAAAGAAGCAAGCGCAGGCCGCGCTGAGCACCGAGCGAAGGTCTTTCCAAGATTCGCTTGCCTCGCTTCAAGTGCGTCTCCATGTCGTATATTGGACGACTGCATGGCCTATCTGTATTAGGTGCGGTATCGCAACGAGGCGAGCCAGCTACAGACCGAGAAGACAGCATTGGAGACACAGCTTCGCATCCTCGAGCATCGACTCAAAGCGGAGAAAGCTCAGTTTTTCGACTTGCGCATTCCCGAACCTTTCGCAAAGCAGGTACTGGTGACGGAATCGCCGACGCTGCAATCGCAGACCAATGGCCTGTAGCTCCAGCGCCAGAGCCACGACGCTCTCACGCTGGTCGAATTTGTTCAAATGAAGGCGTTCGAGCTCGTCGAGCCGGCGATCGCGGCCACGGAGGCAGCCAACCGCCACGTCGCGTCGCTGACAGAGGCCAACACCAGCCTCGAAGCCAAGTCCAACGCATGCCAGGCCGAGCAACGCACATGGCAGCGCAAGTACGACGCGGTGCAACGCGAGCTGGAACTGTCCGAGACGACGCGGACCGAACTCGAGCGACAAGTCAAGCAGCTCCACGCCAACGTGCAGGAGCTCAACGCCCTGCGCACGCCGGCGACACCTGCACCAGGCGTGCCGGAGGCCGTCGCGTCCCAGCTTCGCGAGCTTGAGGCGCAGCTGGCGCTTGCCGTACAAGCGCGCGACGCGAGCAAGGTCCTGTGTAAATGAGACACCTTGTCTTTTATGGGGTCGTGTAGATGGAGAAGGAGCAGATCGAGCAAAAGCTGTCGCTGGTGCTCGTCGACAAGGAGTACCTAGCAAAGGACAACGCACGCCATGAAGACAAGGTTCGGCAGCTCCGGGACGAGCTGCAAAGCACGCAGGCCACCGTGCGCCGTCTCGAGCTCTCGAAAGAGACCTTTCTACAGCAAGTCAACGACGCCAGGGAAGAAAGCAAGACCTTGTTCGAGGTGTTCGAGGTACACGTACTAACCATGCAAGCAAATTACTTGATACATATGCCAGCACCGCATGCACGTGGAGCTCACGAAGCTCCAAGACGTGGCGAAGAAGGAGATGGACGCTTTGCGGGACAGCGGCAAGACGCTCTTTGAACGCGAGAACCGAATGCTGCGCGACGCCCGCCAGGACGCGCAGCAGCAGCTCGAGCATGCAAACAAGCGCTTTGCCGACCTCCAGCGCGCGTACGAAGACAAGGTGCTCGAGCTCACGCGCCTCGATGCGCAGTTTACGACCAGCGTCGCCGAAGTGCGCAACGAGCTCAAGATCAAACATTTCGAGGTGCGCGCGGTTCCGATTCGCATGATAGGAAAGACACCTGTAGCTCGCGCAATTGAGCCGCAACTATGAAGAGAAATCCCAGCACCTCCAGCTCGCGCACTTGGAAGTCGACATGCTCAAGCAAAAGGTACCTTGAATCGCAAACAACCTGTCTCAAAGTCGGTGCAGGTCGACGTCCACAAGGCAGAATTTCAAAAACTCGAGATGCAGTCGGCCAAGGAGATGGCGCAGCTGCGACTTGACGTGGCGAGCTACGTTCGTAGGATCGATTGGTATCAAAATATCAAGTGTATGGATCTAGCGCGACAAGCTCCGCGCGTACGAAACGTTGGAAGTCGACATGGACCACGCGATTCTTCAAGCGGGTGCACTTCCGGAACCCACCGATGACGCGACGGCGTCAACGTTTGCCATGATCCCGACGGCTCCAAAACGACGCGTTCGTCTTTGTTGTTGCAATGTATCAAGTTGTGGATTGATATGTTTTGGATAGTTTCAACAGAGCGTGCAGCTCGCTCAGAAAGTTGTCCAGTGTGAACAGACGATCCAGCGCATGAAGAGCGAGTACGCCTCGCTGGAGAGCGCGCGGGACCAAGTCGCTCGCGAGCTCGACGCTGCGCAACGCCAACTGGCCCACATGCACCAGCCACAGGAATACCTCGTACATCTATCTTCTTCCCCTCGCAGGCATTGATTTTCGAGAATGTCGTAGATTGAAAAGCTCAAGGGACTTCAAGACGAGGTCCAGGCGCGGCAAAACCAGGTTACGCAGTTGCAAGCGGCGCTGCAGCAACAACAAGCCGACGCCAACGATCTCCTCCACGCCAAGCTCTCGCTGCAAGCGCAGCTTCAGCAACTGCTCAGCCGCCGCCATGAACTCGACACGTTAAAGACCATGGTGCTGCACACACACAAAAGCTCGCACGTGCAGCAGCACCCGTCGACGCGACGTCGCCACCCAAGACGACCGAGCCAGCGACACCTGCGATGGCGCCAAAGTGGTATCAGAAGCTGCGCAGCGCGCCGGTGGCCTCGCCGTAACCTCGGTCGTTGACATATGACAATTATGTACACAATTGTCGCGTTCATCAAGGTAGGATTACGTCCAGAGACGGAACGTGCAGTCGGAGCTCGCACTCGCCATGTACCGTCCGACCGGATCAAACTTGACCGACTAGAAACCACGTACATGATGAGAAAAATACAAGAAAATACAAGATACAAGAAAATACAAGAAAAGAAACCAATTGCGATACAGTACCTGGACGGGGCCGTTGTGGCCTCGGAGCTCCGAGATGAACTCGAACGTCTTGGCATTGCACATCTTGATGGTACCGTCGTCGCTCGCCGCGGCAACGACAGCACCGCTCTTGTCAAAGGCGACACTGTTGAGCGGCTGCTGGCCGCCGTCAATGGTCGCGCGCTCGGCCACCATGCGCACGTCCCAGAGCTTGATAAAGCCGTCCGCGTCGCAGGACGCGATCGTATCGCCCGTGATGGAGAACGCGACGCTGTTGCACGTGTTTTGGTGGCCATAAAAGGTCTGCACGCAGAGCCCCGACCTAAAATATATCAATATATCAATATATCGTTCTTGCACGATCGCAGATGAAAAAAGAGAATAAGAAGTGGTACCGAATGTCCCAGATCGAGATGGTCTTGTCGCCTGACCCGGTGCAGATGTTGACCGTGTACGGCTGAAAGCACACGCTGTTGACCGAGTCGACGTGGCCACGGAACGTTTTGCGGCACTTGCCCGTCGCGAGATCCCACAATTTGCACGTGTGGTCCATCGAGCACGACGCTAAAAAGTCCCCTTCGTGGTGAAACGCGCTTTCCCACACCTAGACAATATTGTCCAATCGTATCGAGACGCCACTACCAACCGGGTGCGCGTGGTCTTGCAGCGTCAGCGTGCACGAGGCTGAGACAAAGTCCCAAATCTTGACGGTATTGTCGCCCGAGGACGTTGCAATGTGCGTTCCACGCGGGTGGAACTCGACGTTGGCGATCCAATCGCGGTGCCCTTCGCCGCTCATGATGAGTTCGCAGTTGGGCATCGACCAGAGCTTCCACGTCTCGTCGTCCGAGACCGTCGCCAGCACGGGGTTCTTGGGGTGGAAGGCCACGGCGGCGATCGAGTTGAGGTGGCCCTGGAACGTCTTGACGAGCTCGACGCGCTTGATCTGGATCGGGTCAAAGCGCTTATCGGCGTTCGGGTTGACGGCGTTCTCGGCCGGCAGCTTGGTGTCCGTCTTCTTCTTCTTGGTACCGAGGACCGACTTGGCCGGCGATGTCTTGGAGTTGGAGGACTTGGAGTCCTTTTGCTCGAGTGCGCGCACTTGGGCCTCCTGTTGCATCATTTAGGACGCACGCACATGCTTTGTGAAATGGTAAGGACGTACCAAAGCGTCGGCTTTGGCCATGCAGCGGTCGCGCTCGAGGCGCATGAGCATCTTCTCCTTCATCGCGACTTCGTACTTGGACCGAAGCTCGGCGAGGAGCGGCTCGTACGCAGCGATGTTCTTGCGAAGCTTCTTGATCTTGTCCATGAGGAGGTTCTTTTCCTGAACGACGCGCTGGTGGTGCATCTTGTGCACGTCGCGCTGATGGCGAAACTTGTCCCAGGTCCCTAAGAAACGAACCTCGTAGTACAAAAAGACGACTACGTATCTAAACTTTGAGCCACCTTTGGCCTTTTCCGTGATTTTCTTGGTTTCGTCGAGCTGCTTGCGCAAGGCCTTGACCTACGATCGCACATCGTCCTCAGCCATCGCATCGCGGTGCACAAACTTGGTCGTCGAGCGCTTGGTTGCGCAGGTAGATGTCCGGCACGACGCCAATGTCCTCTTCCTTGAGCTTGCCTTTGGCCATGAGCTCGTACCACTCGGTGTTGAACGTGTCGAGCGTGCGTGGCATGGCAATCTTGATGAGAAAGTTGCGGATGAAGTCGTCGACGACCGACGGGCGGACTTGGGTGCTCGTGGCCATGGGCCGCGCCGGCGCTGCAAGCAAATGGTTGCCTTTCTGGATTGGCGACGGCGCCTTCTCAACCACGGCGTCGGTCGCTTCGGGCGCCTTGTTGAGATTGCGCAGGACGGTTTGGAAATCCTCTTCGTCGTCGTCCTCGTCGTCGTCGAGCACGTCGACGTTCGTGTACTGAAAGTCATCTTCGTCGTCCGAGAGCTCCATCTTCTCAAGCTTGAGGAGGTCGTCGTCGGTCAGCGACTTGTGCTTGATTAGCTTTGCGCCATTGTTGTTGCTCGGCTTGGCCTTGGTCGCCATCGCGGCTACACTAAACTCCCGTGACTCTCCAAGATCGTCCGGATACCGTGCCAGCACACCATTTATATGCATCTTTATTAGTGTTATAAACGCCTATAGGTACGACCCGATTAGGTGCGATATTTACACCAATCGCAAGCGGCGGATTCGGGCCGATGCTGCGCAAGGCCAAGCAAGCGCTGCCACCGCGGCCCCGCGGGCTCTCGCCGCTGCAGGCGACCTTGTACGTGATACAGACGCGGTCGCGGCTGCTGAACGCTTGGCTGCTGGATGTCATGCCTGGCTTGCCGCCGCCGCCGCTAACAGACGAAGAGAAGAAGGCCGAGGCGAAGAACCAGTTTGTGGACCTTTGGACATTGACGCTGGCCGACCACCGCCGACTATGGCGCGAGGCCTGGGCACAGTACAAGGGATCGTTTAGCCCGGAGAACGCGGCGTCATCGTCGTCCAAGGATCTCACGGCGGCGCTCTCTGCCAAGGGCCACGAGGTCAAGAGCACCGTCGACACGCATCTCGCGACGCATCACCCCGAGCTCAAGGCGGAGATCGACACGTGGAGCGGACAGGTCTCGGAGAAGCTCGTCGTCATGCAAGGCGAGGCCAAGAAGCATGCGGCAGAGATGAAGACCCAAGCGCAAGCACTCGACGTGGAGAGAATACCCGAGCACGTTGCCGACGCCGTGTCGTCGCTCAAGCAGCGCAAGGTCGTCGACGTCAAGCGGGAACTGGAAGAGTGGGTCATCGACAAGCTCCTCGTGGGGCGGCTCACCGTCATGGGCTTTGTCGAGGGCTACCGCGAGGGCAAGGACCAGGAGATGGCGCGGGATACGCCGCTGCTCAAGACGCTGGCCGAGCAAGCGACCGCCAAGCACAAGGACGAGATCGACGCCAAGAAGGCGCAATTCCTCAAGCTCGTCCAAGAATTTGACGCCAAAGAAAAGCTGAAATCCGACGCGTCGAAATAAGAAAAGCCGAAATTCCAAGTCGGATTCCAAGTCGGAACGTCCAAAATACAAAAAGGCGAATATTCACAACGTATCAAGCTATCAAGAAGAGGTTTAGTACGGCTTGTGGAAGGCGCAATGGGTCGAAATGTCATGGCGGCACGTCGGGCACTTGTTGCGCGGGAACCGGCCGACGCACGCGCTGCAAAACACGTGGCCGCACGGGACAAGCACGCGGTTGACGTCGTTCTCAAAGCAGACCGAGCACGTCATGGCCTCGAGCACTTCCTTCTTCTCGACCAGCGCTTCCTCAATGCGCTCGGACGCGGCGCGGTAGCTCTCCTCCGCATGCGCCAACCGCTGCTTGAGCCGCAGCGTCTCTTGCACGAGTGCTTCGTACGGCGCGCTGAGACTCATGTTGACGCGCCCGAGGAGCTCGTTGACCGCGTCGAGCACCTGCGTCTCCGAGATGGGCAGCGATGGCGTCGACGACGGCACCGACGTCACAGCCGCCGACTGCACTGCCGTCGTCGTCAACGTGGCCGCCGAGGTCGTCGTTGACGCCTGGCGCACCGATTGAAACGAAAACACTTGGGTCGATGGCAGCCACTTGGTCGTATGCTTGGTGTCGACGCACAACTGGACTTGCTTGAGCCCAAAGGTGGTTTGTTCGGCGACAACTGTCGCGTAGACATGCTCGTGGTTGCTTCCTTCGATCGCCACGACCTCGCCCGGCAAGAACGATCGCAGCGGCTTGAGCTCGAGGGCGCGCATGTCCACGTCGCAGAGCGGCGCGCCAGGCACACCCCGCGCTTGCAAGACCCGACGACTTCCAACACCGAGGTACTGGAGCGTCTGCGGAATGTCCGTGCTTTCCAACATCGCGACGACGGGCGAGCAGTCGAGCAGTGCGTGCGGCATCGACCGTTGAATGCAGAGCGCAACAACTTGCGCGAGGCTCAGCGACCCGGGTGTCGTCACGTAGAGCACCTTGGTCGCCTCGTCAATGAAACAGAGGCTCGATGTATCTTTCGTCACATCGACACGGCCGTTGCGCAAGTAGAGACGCGTAGACAGCGTCTCGACAGCATAGATTCCGTGCTCGCGGAAACGCACGACCATGTCGTCTTCACTGCCGACGCACACGGAGGCGAGGCCACGACCAAAGGCATCCGAGCGCAAGACGGCCGTCATCGCCGACGTCTCGATCGTTGGCGTCAAGACTTCCCCTGGACATAGCTCTTCGACCACGAGGTCGAGGAGGCTCGGCACGTGAAGCGCGCGCACAACCGAGTCGCTGACCATGCCATGGACGACGTGGATCGAGGCGAGTTGCATGTGCATGCGGACTGCAAGCCGGCGCGCGGTCGCATCGTTGGCGACGCACACGTGCAATGGCACGAGCTCGTGCGTGGTCGTCGGCAGCATGAGCGGATACGAGAGCGTCAGCTCCGTCTCGGCAACCAACGCCACAATCTTGACGACGGCACGGAGCTCGTTGAGGTTGAGCACCATACACTCGGTCGCGAGTTCGGCGAGGAGCTGCGCATAGTCGTTGGCGGACGGCGACTCTTTCGTGCCGAGGCGCGCAAACAAATGGTCGTAGGCGCCAAAGGCGCGGGGCACTTCAAAGAGGAACGGTGCGAGATTCTCCGGGAGGCGCACGTAGACGCGACTTGCCTTGACGAAGCGCGTGCCAATCGGCAGCAAGGGCAACTCGCAGAGGCGCGTCTGCATCGCGTGTCCAAGCTTGTCCCAGTGCGCATCACAGTACGCAAACAGCTTTTGAAAGAGCTCCGAGACGGACATGGCGTGCGACCAGTCGTCGAGCACGGTGGCGTCGCTCGTCACACGCTCCAGCGTCAGAAGCACATCGGTGGCTGGTGGCGGCGAGACGACGTCAAGGCGGCGCCAGAGCACGCGGGGTGGCACCGCGTAGGCCAGTACAATGGGCTTGGCGAAGAAGACGACAGCTTCGTCCGACGGCACGGCGCAGTCGCTGTACCGAGCCAAGATGGTGCGGTCGGGGCCACTTAGCGAATGCTCGATCGCCGGTACAAACGCAATCGAGGCAAGCTCCTCGAGGAAGGATCGTGCGCGCTCGTACTTGTCGTAGTGACGAGCAAAAGCTTCATGAAGCGCCAGCGCGCCGGCTTCGTGCTCGGACGAGAGCGGGGTCGGCCACGACGCCACGTGGTTCGCACAGCGCGCAAAGACCGTCGTCGAGAGCTCATGGGTCATACCAAGCGCGTGCAAAATGTCGAGCCACGCAGGCGTCGCGTACTCGGGCGTCGGAAACGACTCAGGGAACGACGGCAACAAGATCGACGCCAAGACCGCGTGTGTCGGGTCGAGCAGCGTTGACGCCGGCACAATCAAACCATCGCGCGTTGGAAAGAGCGGCGTCGTCTGCAGAAATGCAACCAGGGACGCATTTCGCTGGAAGATCGGCCACTTGCGCTGGATCGTGTCGAGGAGCGCGGTGCGCTGGACCACATCAAACGCGTCGAATCGATCGACCACAAACTTGGCGACCATGTCGGCTTCGGTCAGGCATTCGACATCGAGTTCCTTGAAGAACGAGAGGAGCGACGGCCGAGGCACGTGCAGAAACGACTGCTTCGTGTGCTCGGGGAGGTACGCCGGAAACCCCGCGACAGACTCGTCGACAAGGTAGTACGTGTCGTGGCTCAGAATGCACTCGTCGCCCAAGAGCGAGTAATACAGTGGGAGACCCCGGAGCTGGTCCTTTCGGCGCTGGTTGAAGCCGCCGTAAAGCGTTCCGTGGTCGGCAAAGTACGCGACAAGCTCTTCGCGGTCGGCTTGCGACGCCGTTGGCCATTGCAATCGACCCGCTTGGGACCACTTGGAGAGACCCGAGAGGATCATGAGCGCCGCGTCACGGGGCCGGACGAGCCACTCGTGGTGCTGCGCCTCGGGGACAAAGCCAAGCTCGAGAATCGGAACGTCGAGGCGCGCCAAGAGCGGGTGCAGCCGCCGCGTGCCTTCCGACTCGGAGACGACGGCGGCATCTTCTTCGACGACCGTCGCGTCATGCGCCGCCAGATTCGCGGCCTCGTCGTCGACCTCCAACGAAATCTCACTGGCGTCGACCGCCACCTCCGACCCGGGGACGTTGAGGTCCTTGGCTTCGTCGTCTGCCTCCCCCTCGCCTTCTTCTTCTTCCTCGTCGTCGTCCAAATGAAGTTCTTGCTTGGCCAGCGCGTCCATGACATGGCGTTCGTGGAGGTACGCAGCATGCTGCGCGTCATCGTCCGCGATCGCAACCTGACGCTGATGCGCGATCGATGCCGCAAGGTCCAAACTCGCGCTGCCGGGCGTGAGCACGAGGACGTCGTCCATGTAGCGGCACCGAAGCAGCTCGTGCTTGCCGGCAATCGGGAGCAGTGGCCATGCATGAAAGAGCTGGACATGCTCCTTCTTGCCGACTTCCTTCCAAAATCGTCCGAGCCAGAGCGCAGAGACGCCGACGTCTTGGGATGGCGACCACACGACGCGGTCCTTGTTGCGCCACGCTGGCGGAAGCTCGCTCGCAATGTGCTGCGCAAGAAAGGTCACGGAAAACGGCACCGCGCCCAGTGCGTTGATCAAACGCACGTTCGTCAAATCAAACGCCCGACAAAACTCGAGAGCGAGGAACCGGGTGCGCATGCTCGGCAAGAGCAACTGCTGGTCGAGCGTCGCAACAATAAACGGCTCGGCCGCAATGGCTGAAAAGAGACTGGCTTTCGGCACCGTGCCGACCGATCCGTCGGCCAGCGCGAGGACGGGCAGTCCCGCGAGCTCACCGTACGTCATGGGCGTCAAATCGCGCAAGCAGTAGGCGAGCAGGTCGTGGCACAGCCCGACATGCAGCGACGAGGCCGCGACGCGCTTGAGCCATTCGCGAAGGACACGCGGTGTGAAGAGGCGCGGCGTCGACTGCATCGACGTGGTCGCAGTCATGACGCTGGACGGCACGGTAAACATGGGAAAGTGCAGACGCGCATACGCCGCGACTTGCAGCGGCATGCTCGGCTCCATGAAATAGCCCTCCGTGAGGCGGCGGTAGCTGCCATCGCCACACAAGAAGAGCTCGAGTTGCGACAGCTTGGGGTGCATGCTGCGCTGCACCAGTCGGCCGAGTTCCGTCGAGCGACGCAGGGCGGGCCATGCACCATAGAGCAACCGCGGCACGTTCTAATGTACATCACATCGTATGCGACACAATATACGTTGAGAGAGGTACCGCGGCAATGGCGTTGGCCTTGAGCGTGCTCAGCAGCTGCACATAGGCTTCCGTGACCGCGTCTTCCAAGAGTGCGAGGTTCCACTCGTCCATCGCATGGTTCTTGGGCCCTACAGCAGCAGTAGCACACATAGGACCCCTAAAGCATCGAGTCGTACCCAGACCCCGCACAGGCACGTGGAGCGACGGCGCGTCCAGGCCAAAGCCAGCGTGCACGTGCACGGGAAGCCCCGTGTAAACGTCCGTGGCAAACGGGGCAAACAGCTGGCCACGGATGCGCGGTACGGTCGCGCTGCCCGTCGTGCGCACAAGATGCGCCACCGACGCGTGCGGCGAGAGCGATGGCACCGATTTCGCCAAGTCCTGGGTCCGGCCCACAGCCACGTTGGCACTCACACACCAGTGGTGCACGGCCACATCTTTCTGCGCGGTGACTTGGATCGCCACGTCCGAGATCGCAACGGGCAGCGTCATGGAGCGCTTAAAGACGTTGCCAAAGAGGCCCGTCGGCTTGGGCTTGCGCCACTCGTCGTCCTGGAGCAGCGAGAGGCGTTGACTCAAGACGCGGTCTGCGTTTTGTAACGCGACGTCGATCGTACACGTCCGGACCTCCGGCGTCAAATGCCACAGGCTCAACTGGCGCAAGTAGGACGAAAAGAGCACCGATGTCGGTGCAAATGCAGTGGCCGTCGTAAGAAACATGTCGACGTCGTGGCGTGTCAGCGCCGGCCGCAGCTTGGAATCGGGCGTCGTGCGCAGCGGACAGCGCACAATCGTGCCGCTTTGGCGCGACGGCAACGACACAAACGGCGCGAGCTGGTCCGAGAAGCTTGCAAACTCGGGCGTTTGCGTGTTGTAGCGCAGCGTCGACGCCTGCTCGAGGTACGTGCCACTCGGATCGATGACGTAAAAGTCCGTGCCGCTCAGCACTTGGACGCAGTCGCTCACAAAGAGACCGGATAGGAGACCCGCCGAGCCTTTGCCGTACTTGAGAAAGAGCGTCTCCGGCTGCACATGGACGTCGTGCAAATGAAACACAATCGCGTCGCGTTGCAGCGCCTGGAACGACGGCCGACATACCTTTTGGTCGGCATGCACCCGCATATCCACGACCACATCGACGCGCGGACACGCCAACGCTTCGGCCACGTCGAGCATGTCACGAAGCAGCTTGGTCGCCCAGGATGCGTAGTGGGCCTCGGGCAAATGCGCCTTGATTGCGACGAGATGCGGACACATCATCTTGACGCTGTTGGACGACGCATTGGCCACCAGTGCGTGCTTGGAGACCGCGCCAAAGCGCAGTGCGACCTGGGGCACCACACTTGGGTGCACAAACCGCCGACGGCCGCGACTGGCGTCACTGGATTTGTGCCACGCCATGTCATCGACCACGAGCTCGGTCGCGGGCGCCAGAATGCCATTCGCGTCCGGCAGTAAAACGTTGTTGACGCTGTCGGGCGATTTTTCGAGCAAACCGAGGAGCACCGTGACGAGCGCCATGTCGGACGCCTGCAGCGGTTCATCACGCGGCAGAAACGTCAGCGCGCGCACGTAATCGTCCGTGTCAAAGCTTGCTTTGATTGCAAACGCCTCAAGGAGTGCCGACGGCACGCTAATGGGACCCGTCGTTAGCGCCGACAGATCATGAATTGAGGGCTACGTACCGCGTGTCAGCGACCGTGACGAGGACGGGGGCGACGTGCTCGGGACCGTCGTGGGCCACTTGGCAGACGCGAACAAAGCGCATCGAGGTGGTCCAGATCCATGGCGCGGACGTCAAAGGCGCTTTCCACCCCTCGTCGTCGCTCAGGTCAGCAATGCATGTCTCGAGCGTCGCATACACGTTGGCCACGCGCTGGTGCAAAAACGTCATGTCATCGAGCACGACGGCCGACGACGCATGTCGCTCGGCGATCGCCACGAGCTGCTGCGCGACAACATCGGCCGACAGCGTCCATTGGCACGCGTCGCGCAAGACGTTCGAGGTCACGTGACCGTTCAAAATGCACTTGGTCGCCGAGCCATACCACTAGACAGACACCATGACGTTATATCCTATGTGGATAGACTGGATAAATACGTACCATCCACTCTTGGGGCCACGTGGCACGCGGCGACGCGACACCACCTGTCGCTACCGTCCACGGCAACACCTCCAAGGGTCGCGACGTCTGAATCGGCAGCCACGCCACGGCGCAGAGCGCGGCAACGGCCTCGATGTCTCTCTCGGGCGCGTACACGGCGTCGAGGTGCTGGTTGACGACGCCGAGGAGGTACGCCGCACGCATCGCGTCCGGCGCCGTCTCAATGCTGCGTGCACTCTCGAGCATCGCGAGGCACGAGATCGACTGCTGCAGGCCCATGTCCTTCATCACGGCCAGGTGCGCCGCGAGCAGTGGTGTCGGAAAGCTGGATGGTCCAAGGAGGCCTTGGAGGGCCTCGGACGTCGGGTCGTGGAGCTCGTGCAAAAGCCGGGGCGCGCTGTTCGCGTCGGCCGTCGGGACGCGAACCGTCTCCCGGAGCCGCGTCTGGACGGCCGGTGCCATGCTCGCGTACCGGAGAAACACCTCTTGGACCAAGAGCTCGAGCTGCATATGCTCGTCAAAGAACGTCAAGTGCGGCAACACGTGGTCGAGGAGCGCGTCGTCGTGCGACACTTGGGCCAGCCCCGCGGCAATGCAAAAGGCGCGCTCGTCCAGAGACGCCACGGACAGCAGCGGTGGAGGCGCGTAGGCAAAGCCGAGGGGCGGCAGCAGGTACGTCGCGCTGTCCAAGGCCACGAGCGTGCTCGCACCGCCCAGCGTCGAGAGCTCAAAAATCGGTAGCGATCGCGCCGTTGCCTGGTTGGCCAGCGACAGCGTCGCACAGTCGGCCTCAACCAGGAGCGCCCGAAACGCGCGTGCAACCGGCAGCGGAATCGCTGCAATCGCCGTGCCACGACTCAAGAGGCTCAAAAGACCCGGCGCATCGCACGCAAACGCAAAGCCAGACGATAACATCCACGACGGACAGCGCTCGTTCGGGAAGAGCGAGGTATCCAGCACGTACAAGTCGTGGTCCTTGAGAAAGTCCAAGATGTTGTCTCGGTCCCCGCGCAGCCCTTGGAGCGACGCGAGCACGGGGGCGTCGAGCGGCATGAGCGCCGTGTTGGACGTGTTGATGCGCACGGGCTTGATCGGCCATTGCAATAGCGACGTCGGAACGTCGCGGCCGTTCAAGATCTGGTCGTCCACGTAGCTCCAGAGCGCCTTCCACCACGCCATTGGGCGGCTCGGGTGCGCGACGAACGGCACACGCGGCTTTTGACGCCACGCCGGCGGAAACAGCGACGAGGCAATCGTTCCGAGCTCGTGCAGATCAAAGAGCTTGACGTTCGCGCTCGTCACAAAGCCGGGAAGCGCCCGCAAAATGCTGCCGCAGAGCTCCATGTTGAGCACGAGGTGCGGGCACATGCCTTCGAGGAGCGTCTGCTCGACCGACGAACAGACATAGACCGCGTCGCCTTGGCCGCGAAGAAGAATCGACCGCACGCTTTGGTCCCGCAGCACAAGGAGCGGCAGTGCATGCAGCATCTCAAGCTGCGCCTCGTCGCGAATGTCGTCGACGCAGAGCTTGACGAGCGCCGGCACGAGCTGTGGTGGCAACGTCTGCAGCCGGATTCGCTCGGCGTGGACGAGCTGGCGAAACGTGCTTGGCGTCGTCGCTCCAAGGAGCACGTTCTTCTCCAGCAAAAGGGCGTGCAACGGCGGCGAAAACGACGCATACGAGAGACCATGCAGGCGCAGGATTTCCATCACTTCCGTCGCCCGCGCCGAGGCCAACGCCGGGTCCAAGGCGAGGACCATGTTGAACGGCACGTATGCCCCGGACGTCTCGCAATACACGAGTTTGTGAGCGCCGACGCGGGCGTAGAGCGTGTCGACGACGGCCGACCACGGCGACGGCGGTCGCTGCGGCGGCAAGAGCGCCAAATAGTGTTCGTTCGAGACCATGGCTTGCACGTGAAGAAGGAGCGAGAGATACGTCGGCGCCACGGCGTCCACGAGTAGCGCCTTGTTCCACTCGGAGCGCATGCGTCCTTCGCCCGTCATGTCATCTACACCATATATTCGCGTCAAAACCTGCCAGAAAGACGCTGCCAGACATACCGCCGTGCCAAATGTCTCGTCGGTTCGACGAGAGCTCAAAGTACCCGTTGATCTAAAATATACAATGGTGATGCCTCTTTCAACGTGCTAGAGAGAAGGGACGTACGTGCACGGGCAGACCGACTTTGACGGGCAGCGGCAAAAAGCAAAAGGCACGGCCGTCGAGCAGCGTTGGCACGACATCCAAGCGCGCCGCGATACCCACATATGGGATCAGCTTGAGCTCCGGGTGCTGGAGCGCCATCGCCTTGGCACTGCCCGCGCCCATGCCGATGGCCATGAGGTACGTTTCTGTCAGCGGCGCCGCATTGCCCGGCTCCGAGAGCGTCACCGAGAGCACGTGGTGGTCGATACTCGGCGCCGCCTGACGCTGCAACTGGCGATAGAACGCGTCCTTGCTCGCAAACGCGTCGAGGGCGTTCGACGGGCGCGGCGGCACGGTGGCTTCGTACAAGAGGCGCGGTTCACAGCCATCGTCGTCATTCTTGATGTAGACCGCAATGTGCTCGACGTGCCGGAGAAAAAGCATCGTCGCGGCCAACGACGACTGAAACTGCGTGATGAGCTCGTGCATGTCGTGCTCCGTGTACGCGGCCCGCTTGATCTCGCTGTGCACGCCCGCGGTGCGGAACGGGAACCGGAAGAGGGTCCCGTGGTACCTAACGTCTCTCTGAGCGATTTCAATCGATGCAATTCGGTCTCACGGCTCCTCGAGGGTGCAGCCAAAGAGCTTGTACGGCGCAAATTGGTCTGGAAACTGCGCAATGACGTTGGAGGATGTAAAGTTGATCTTGATGCCTGGCTGCGTCGCCGTCGCGTTGGGCACAAAGGTCGCGTGCGGGTCAAACATGACTAGAAGACCCGAGTCAGCGCACAATATGATGCAGCGTTAGATACCGAGCGAGCTTCCCGACACGATCGACGGTAAATCCGTGAGATGGTACACCGAGTTGAAGCCAAGACCAAAGCGCCCGGTGGTCGAGACGCGGTGGAGCTTGCTGCCTTGGCCAATGCGCGCGAGGTTCATAAAGTCCCGCTCCTGGAACGCCGCGTTGTTGTACTAGCGCAAACCACACGCATGAAAAGGGGAAGAAACCACAAAGTGGGGGCGTACGCAGTACAAGGCGGGACCTTGCCACGCGGCCATGGGCGCACTCAAGAGCGATGACGTCGCGTATGTGGCGAGGTTGAGGCAGACACTCACACGCGTCGCGCCCGCGTCGTCGGCGTTCTGCACGAGTTCGTGGAGCACGCTCGTGCCTTCGGGGTACTGCTCCAGAATGTGTGCGAGGCGGCGCGTGAGCGGCTCGGACTGGCCAAATGCTGTCACCCCATCCAGTGCCTCGGGCTCAAGTCCGTCGAGCGCCGTCGACGAGCTACGCAGCAGCGACGACCGGAACGAGACAGCACCCAGCTTGCCCGCGACCACGTTCGAGAGTTGCGGGTGCACAAACACAAGACCCGGGGGCTGCGCGAGCCACGGCGCGTCATTAAAGAGGAGTGATGACGCCACTTGCAGGGCATTGCTGGCGGTCGGAAGGTACACGTCGAGGCCCGTCGATACCTCGTCGCTGAGCGTCTGCGCGAGTTGGATCGCGAGCGCCACGTCTTCTTTCGAGAGCGTCTTGTTGTTGTTGTTGTGTGCCGTAAACATGGCTTCGAGGACGCCGACATAGTCGCGCGCGTGGAAACGGCGACGCACGCCAAGCGCCGACAAGAGATGTTCGTACGGCAGCAACTCCTTTGGCACGACCGCGAGGTACTCGTGCGCGTGCACGTACGAGTCGAAAGCGACTTGGTCGGCGCGCCAAAAGCGGTCCCGGATCCAGAGCCACGGGACGTTGTGCAGCGCGTTCTGCATGACGTTCGCAGCGTTGCTATCGTTCACGAGGTACGCAGCGAGCGCAGCATACAGCGTCGGCACCTGCGCTGCCAGTCGTGCGAGATGCGTGTCGTCGCTGCCAATGGCGTGGAACGTCGCATGGAGCTCCACGAGCTGCCGGAGAAGCACGGGCAACGCATGGGATGCGTCCCACCCGAAAAGCTGACGCAGCGACACCGACGAGATCGCTCCGTCCAGGATAAAAAAGCTCGCCGAGCAGAGCCACTGCGTCTCGGCGGGTCGGATCGCGAGCGGTGACGTAACGAGAGGTGGCGACGACGGCCACGGCAGGCAGGCATACGGCGGCGTCTGCAGCACGGGCATCCACGCCAAGAGCACGAGCTGTTCCCGGAAGGCAATGATGTCTTGCATTTCCGACTGCAACGCGGCTTCGTCCACCTCGTCCTCGTCGTCGTCTTGGAGCGTGGACGACCGGCTGTCCAAAAAGCCTTGAAGAAGCTTCCAGTCTTCTTCTGGAGCGACATCTTCTTTTTCTTCGTCGACACGTGCATGGGTACCTGGGGCTGGAGAAGGCGGTCGGCGTGTGCATCGACATACTTGACAAACTCTTTGGTGCGGCTTTGAAACTCGACGCGCGTCGTCTCGTCGTCAGCCTGCGTTGTCGCAATGACCTCGGCAATGTGCAGCACCGACGATCGCGTGAGCATCTGCTGCATGCCCAAAAGACGCAGTGCCCCGAGGTACGCTGGCGTCTGGAGCGACGCCGATGGAAAGCAGCTGGGCTCGATCATGTCGACAAACGCCTCAATGTCCGGATCGTAGAGCTCCGTGACGTAGCGCCACGAGCCCGTCATGGTCGCAAACACCTTCAGCTGCTGGGCACGTCCGATGAAGCGCGGATCGTCGCGCACAAACGTCGTCACGTGGAGCAAGAAGGCTTCGAGCAGCGAGAGCTGCATCTCGATCTGCAACGTCGACCACACGTCGGCTGCAAACATGCTCGTCATAAAGAAATTGACGCACGAGATCGTCGGGAGCCCGAGCTTATGGAGCACCTTCTTGGATAGCTCGGGATGCACGACAAAGCGGCCGTCCAGAAGTCGCGGCTCGATCTCGGGGGCGACACACAGCCCGGGCGTGAGCGGCACAAAGAGACTGCGGTCGTCGGCCTCGTCCCATACCACCGCGTTCGCCTCGCGGACGCCAAAGCCGTGGAAGAGCGGCAACGATCGCAGTGCCTGCACCGTCGACGCGCTCATGTCGTCGCAGTGCAGCGACAAAATATACGTCCGGAGCTCGTCGCGCTCGGCCGCTGAGAGCATCTCGACGCGGTCCCGGGACAAGGACGCGACGACGCCTTCCGGTGTCGGTTGCTGAAAGTACGTCCAGACGTCCGACGACACTTCGGTGCGGAAGAGATCGTGCGCCAACACATCGACTTGCATGCGCAAGAGGATGGCAACGATCGACGGCGCGAGCCACGCCGTGTGCAGAATCGACGATTGCTTCCGGAGGCTGCACACGGCGCCGTTCTGCGTCGGCACGATCGGCCACTGGTCGCAAAGGTCGAGAAGCGTGCTCGGGCTGTTCCCAATGTACGCCCAGAGGTCTTGAAACCACGCGAGCGTCGGGAGGTCGGTTGCATCGATCGACCACGCGACGCGCGACTGCCGCGCCCAGTGTGGCGGCAACACGAGCGGGAAGAAATCGCCGAGGTCCTGGACGCCCATCACTTGCACGTTTACATGTGCCGCGAGCGCCAATAGCATCGCTTTGCAGTCGCCAATAGCCTCCATGTCGACAAGGCGTTGGCGGCAGCTGGCGCCAAAGAGCTTCAATTCGAGCGGCGAGCAGAGGTAGTAGTTGCTCGTACACATGGTCGCCGAAGGACCCGTCAAGAGCCACTCGAGCGCGGCTTGTGCGTCGTTCTCGTGCTTTTGCAGCGCGGCAACGCACAACGACCGCGGAAACTGCATCGAGAGAAGCTGCTGCAAGCCGGTTGTGTCCACAGGGGCTTGGATGACAAACCGCCCCACCGAGTGGTCCATGAGTGGCAGCAGTTGGACGCCGTCGAGGTCGTCGCGCGGTCCGTCGCGCAGCACGAACGCGAGCAGTGTGTGCATCGCGGCCGCATTGCTGCCGTGGCACGTCGTATGCGTCCGGTACCAGGCCCGTGCGTGGCGCGGCCCAAACTCGATCGGAATCGTCTTGGTGGCACAAAGCAGCGTCTGCAGTGGTGGCGGCAGCGACACGAGGCCGAGGCCGTCGTGGACAAGCAGCGGCTCCAGCGCGTCCTTGTCCTGCGACGGCCCAAGCACAAGCGCGTCTTTTGGTGCGACAAACGTCTTTGTCAGCGTATACAAGCACGGCTTGTCGGCGACATGCGTCAGCGCCGAGGTAACGAGCGCCTGCCACGGCGGCAGCGGCAGCTGCAACGGAAAGAGGTGTGGCGAAGTGTGGTACTGCGTCATGGCTTCGATCGCGCGCGCGTAGCAAGGCGCAATGACCGACGCTAAAAGGCTCGTGTTCCACTGCGCACGCAAGAGCCCTTCGCCCGTGAGGCCGTCGCCCGACCACACATCGCGCCGGTTGGACGAGAGCTCAAAGTACCCGTTGACCTAATCATCCACGTGTGGGTCTGTCTACACACGCACACGTTGTCGTACGTGGATTGGAAGCCCCGTTTCGACGGGCAGTGGCAAGAAGCAGAACGCACGGCCTTGCAGCGGTGTCGAGATATCCAAGCTTGCAGCGACTCCGCCGTAGGGCACGAGTCGCAGCGAGGCGTTCTCGGGGTCGGTCGCCATCGCCGTGCTCTCCTTGCCCCCCAGCTGGTTGCAGATAAGCCACGTCGACGTCGCCTCGTTGTTGGAGCCAAAGTCACGGGTCGTAATTTTGAGCGGGTAGTCGCAAATCTGACCATGAAGCGGAAACGTTTGTGCCTTGAGCGATGCCTGGCTGCGCTGCGCTTGTAGATCGCGCGACAAGTTGGTGATACTCGTTGTGTACAGCGGTGTCGGCGCCGACTGGCCCGTCTCCCACTGCGAAATGTGGATCGTCGTCACGTTCCGCAGAAAGAGGAGCATCATTGTCGACTCGTGGGCAAAATCGTCGAGGAGCTGGGAGACCGAGGCAAGCGTTTGCGCCCGGGACGTGAGCTTGCTTGTCTTGGCTTGCTCGGGCGTGCGCAGGGGCAGGCGGAACGTCGTGCCCTAGCACCTCCATGAGTACGACATCCTCCGAGCAAGCGCTTTCGAAAGATACATCAAAGGGCGATCGGAGGTCGCAGCCAAACCCTTCAAACGGACAAAACTGGTCGGGGTACTGCTCGAGGAGATCGCGCCGCGTCATAAAGTTGATCATTTTGCCGGGGTTGCTCGGGTTCACATTGGGCAAGTGGCACGCCTAGCCCACGCATGAGACATCAACAACGATGAAGCGTAAGACGTACATGCGGGTCAAACATGACAATGTGGCTGCCGCTAATAAACGTTGGAAGGTCCGTCATGTGGTACACTAATCGTTGCCATGAGACATCGTGTACTACTAAGCGTGCTGATGGCGCACCCGAGTTGAAGCCAATCCCGTCTTCCAGCCCTGGGACGCATCCTTCTTGAGCGAGTCGCCAATGCGCTACGCATGGGCTTCGGTTGCATGTCGAAGAAGGACGCCATGGGCAGTACCTGGATGGACGCAAAGTCGGCGTCCGTGAAGCGCGCATCGTTGTGCACGAGGAGCGAGGGGCCCTGGAAGGATGCAAGCTTCGTGTACGCGAGATGCTCGGCGCCATGCGTGCGCTTGTCGAGGCAGAACGAGATGGTCGTCGCGCCCGCGTCGTCGGCGTTCTGCACCATCTCCTTGAGCACCGAGGTCCCCTCTGCGCAGCATCATGAGGCCCTCGTCTACCTCGGGCATGGGGCGCATGGGCGTACCCGGGTAGTTGCGGAGGATCTCGCGGATGCGCACCGTGAGGTCGATCTTCTGGCCAAAGTCGTCGCCGAACTGGACCTCGTCCATCGCCATCCCGATCCAATCCAAATCTGTGACCTTCCTTGTGAAGATGAGGACCTCTCAGAGCTAATAATGGGCTTCCTCGCCGCCACGACACTCAATTGAGTTTTCCAACGCTAGCAAAGACGCCTCGTCCGACTCAATTCTGCATGAAACCTCTATAAAGCCATACGACACGCCAGAAAGGCCAGCAAAGATCGCACGCGCGCAGCTTCAACCTCGCTTCAAGCGCGCAGCGAGCTTGCCCATGCAGAGATGGACGCACCAGCTCTAGCGCATGGTACAACGTACAGGGTCTCTTCCGTGGCCATGACAAGCCGAGTCGTCTTGCCACACGACCAACCACGCAAACCGTCGCTGGGTTGTGGCTCACACGCATCGCAGCATGAGAGAGATACGATGGCATGGTCAAGCGTCAACTTCGCTAGGTCTCGCTGCCTCCACTTGTCAACCTTGACATAGCCACGCCGGCGGCGATGCATAGATGTGGACTTCTTGACGTCTCGAGAGCAATAGCCGTCTCCGCCGTCCTCAAATCGGCTCGATGGCATGCGCTCGCTCCTCTGTCTCGGCAACGAACCATTACTCTAGTATGACGTTTACTGCAGTCCCTCTGCGATACCGGTACCGTGTACACTGTGCGCTCAAATCATCGCGGGCCAGTGAATCGAAGTTGGCGCGCGAAGAAAAGCCGCGACCGCATGGTTTTGTTGGTTTGGATCAGCGATCCCACGCGATGGGGCTCTCTGTCGCTCGGCCACTGCGCCTCGTCCTCCTATCGGCTTGGCTCTGCCCACGCTACATGCTCCTAGCGCATCGACTCGACTTCGACGTGCTGCCTTCTCGTACTACGTGGCATGCTCCTGGCGCTCCGCGGCCAGCGGAACTGGCCGCCTTCGTCGCCGACGCCACAAAAACGTGAACGCCAGGTGGTAGCCTTTTCTCACTCGTATACAAACTCGCTGTGTAGCAAGGGACCCGCCGGCGTTGGTCACACGTGGCATCTGGTCCGACCACCATTCTGCGTCCATACAAGCACCAAGGCATTTGACCCGAAGTCGAAGTTGCCCGATTTCCACCAGCCGCGAAACCCCCCCCTTTGCGCCAGTATCGTTTCTGCTGACTTATCATATTTAACAGGTTCCCTAGGACCGAGATCCAAAGATCCATTATCCATACCTACAATGTATGCAAAGATAGAGGGAATGATGCACCGCCGACCCTCTCGCTTTCACTTGCTGTTTGTATGGTCCTGCCCTACCCCGCTCCTAATTCGAGAAAGAACTGGAGATGATTGGGCAAGATCGCGCTTCGAATTTTGGCATACAAACCGCCAATGAAACGTGTCGGCTTTTCGAACCGGTTGCAGGTCATTTGCGATTTTGCAGCGCCGCCCGCACTTGGATATTTGAATTTCCCGCCACACGGTAAGTGCATGTCGATCCAAGCGTCCTGTAGGAAGATGGAGCGTCTCCGTCAAGTAGACGTCTAATGTAATGCGATTTCATGCGACTTTGCCATCTCGTAGTCGTCGTCGACCCCTTCCTTGTCCATCCTCCATCCCCTCCTTGCCAGCCTCGAGGTCCGACTCACTCTCTTTCGCCGCATGCAGATGGGCGACCTGCATCTCTGTGTAGTGACGACCATGAACATGAATACGGAAGCGCGCCATCTGAAGCGCCCGCGCCCGAGCTACGGCGACAGCCCGTCCGAAGTCGAGTGCCACCATTGGGACATGGGCAAGCGCCCGTACCACGAGCTGCGTGCACCGACCTTGTCGCCGCTCGATGTGGCGTCGGCGGCGCAACTTCACCAGCAGCTACAGGATCTGCGCCGCGAGAAGATTGCGACGCCGCTTTTAGCGCTCGTGAGCCGCCTCATGCTCCACCGCATCAACCAAAACATATTTAACGCGCCGGTCGACCCGGTGCGCCTCGCCTGTCCCACGTACTACGACGTCATTGCGCGCCCGATGGACCTCGGCACCGTCAAGCAGAACCTGAGCGCGCTGCTGTATGCGTCGGCCGACCACGTGGCCGACGACATTCGCCTCGTCTTTGCCAACGCGACGCTCTTCAACCCGCCGGGCCACATTGTACACGAGTCGGCCAAGCTCCTCGCCAAAGAGTTTGAGCGCGAGTTTGCGTCGTACCTCCGGCGCGAACGCGACCACGAGAGCAAGCGCGCCGAGCACAGCTGCACGCACTGCCAGGGCCACGTCTGCGGCCTCTGCGAAGAAAAGTGCATCAACTTTGAGCCGCCGCTCGTGCTCTGCCTCGGCAAGTGCGGCCAGCGCCTCCGCCGCCACGCCGCGTACTTTATGACGCCCGACGGGCAGCTCAACTGGTGCGCCAAGTGCGTGCCGAAGCAAGCCGAGTTTACCTACGGCGACCGCGTCGTGACCAAAGCCGAGCTACTCCAAGCCAAGTTCCAAGAAGAACTCACGGAACCTTGGGTGCAATGCGACGGTTGCATGGGCTGGGTGCACCAGATTTGCGCGCTCTTCAACAGCGAGATCGCGGTAGACGACGACGTGCCGTTCACATGTGCCCTTTGCCGCTTGCGGTCGCTCGAGCCAGAGAGTAGCACATACACCAGCCGCGACCCTGCGTCGCCGCGCCACGACGACAACCACACGGAGCCCGTCTTGGACTCGCCCGACAAGATGCTTGCGCCCATCGACCTGAGCGCGATGGCGACCAAGCGCGACGACATGAGCACGCACTCGCCGGTCGTGAAGAAGGCCAAGTGCATCAAGCCGCTCTTCAAGGACGCGCTCCCGGACGCGCATGCGTCGACGACGCACCTCGGCACGTTTATGCAAACGTGGATCCGCGACCACTTGGTCTCGCTCGGCGAGTCGCCGGCGGTCGCCAACTCGCTCTTTGTCAAGCTCGCGTCGTCGATCCGCGTGACCGCGCCCGTGACGGCCAACGCGCAAGACCACTTTCGGCTCAACGGGTTTGCGTACCCGTCCGAGGTGACGTACATCTCCAAGACGATCCTTGTGTTTCAGGAGATTGACGGCACCGACGTGTGCCTCTTCTCCATGTACGTGCAAGAGTACGGGCCGGACTGTGGCATCCCAAGCAACAACAACCGGACGTACATTGCGTACCTCGACTCGCTCGGGTACTTTCGCCCGCGCCACGCCCGCACGTCCGTGTACCAGCAGCTCGTGATTGCGTACCTCGCGTTTGCAAAGGCCCGTGGCTTCACCCACGCGCACATTTGGGCCTGCCCCACGACCCGCGGTGGCGACTTTATCTACTGGTGCCACCCGTCGCACCAGCGCAACCCGAGCAAGGAGCGCCTCCTGTTGTGGTACAAGGCGGTGATTGCAGCGGCGAAAGCGCGCCACGTCGCCTTCGGCCACGACACGCTCTGGAAGACGCACTTTGCCGCGCTCCACTCGGGCATCTCGAATGCGCCGCTGCCGCCGTACTTTGACGGCGACTACTGGCCCGCCGAGTTGGACCGCGCGGTCCTCACGCCGCTCAAACCGCGGGCGAAGAAGAAGACCGATGAGATGCCCAAGGCCAAGGCGCGCGACGCGATCAAGGCCGACGTGTACCGCGCGATCGAGGTGACCAAGGATTCGCTGTTTGTGATTCCGCTCCAGCCCACGTGTGGCCACTGCGACCAAGTGCTTGTCAACATGCCCTACTGGCAGTCGCCGACAGGCGCCGTCTGCGACGTGTGCGCCGCCGTGAGCGTCGACTCGGACGTGCCGCTGCAACGGCAGGCGGTGCCCCACTTTGTCGCCAACGACGTTCTCGACGATGTCGAGATTGCGTGCCCCTTTCTCGACCATCGGTCGACGCTCTTGAAAAACTGCGAAGAGCGCCACTACCAGTTTGACACGCTGCGGCGCGCCAAGTACTCGACCATGATGCTACTCTACCACATGGCCACGGCGTCTTGACTCCGTTCTCTCCGCTGTCGTAGTCGATTCGAGTCACAGCAGTCGTCGACCCGAGTCACTGCAGTAGTCGATCCAAGCCGCTGGAGTAGTCGATCCTAGTTGTCGTATTCTTTTAACCAAACGCGATCGGCAGTGGCGCGTCGGCGTCGGCCATGAGCCCTTGAATGTCGAGCCACTTTTCGTACTGCTGGCACGTGCCTGTGTCGAGCTTGAGCTCGGCAAAGAGCTTGCGGCAACTGCCGCCTTCGACGTCCAGCACATCCGCTTCGAGGTCCTGCATGCCTTGCACGACGATGCTCACGTTGGAGGCCGATGGCGACGTCTTGAGGCGGTCCCAGTAGTGCTTGTGGTGGTAGGCCTGGACTTCGCCGGCGAGAAGGGTCTCGACGGGCTTGGGCGCCGACGTGACGCTCGTGTCGTCGTCTTCGCTGCGCAGCCAGTCGTCCTCGAGCTCGGGCCGCACGTACAAGTAGACTTCCGTGAGCAAATGCACGCACGTAAACTTGCGCACCCACTACGTAGTTGTTGATAATGATATATAGGCAAGGTAGGTTTGGACCTGGTGGCCGAGGTACCGCGCTTGGGACTTGACGAGCTTGAGCGCATAGAGGCGCGTCATGGGCTCCTTGAGGTTCAAGACGCGCTTGAGCCACACGAGCGACTGCGACCGGCACAAGGTCGATTTGATCAAGCTCGGCTTGCGCTTCGTGAGGCGCTGCACGAGCCGAAGGACCGACGCGACGCAGCGAAGTTGCTGCCGGGCGTACTCGGCAACACTCGAAGCGTCGTCCATTGCCACGACGACCGTGAGCTTTTGTTGCGACTCGGGAGCTTCTCGACGCGCTGCGAGCCGTCGTCGAGGCCACGCACTTGCACGTACGTCGCAAAGTCGCGGTTGAGGAATTTCTACGTCCACTATCAACTTGATACTTTTTCCATATAATGAGACAGACCGTCATGGTCGGGAGCACGCCGGCGTCTACAAGGTGCGACGCGAGGTACTCGGCCTTGAGCAGATGGCTCGCTCGAATGTGCTTGAGCAGCGTCAAGAGCGTGAGTGACGTGGCGTCCATGAGGATGGCCTTCTCGCGCAGCATGTAGGTGAGGTACGCCTGCTCTTCCGGCGACACGTTCGTCTGCGAATTATTCTCATACGAGGACGCGTCCGCCGACCCGCGCTTCCCAAACACATGGCGCTTGTCCGGGTTCGTGCCCGCGGCCAAAACGGAGGCGAAGACGCTCATGATCTCCTTGGCGTTGGGCAACAGCAGCGTTCGATACACGAGCTCGACGCGGTGGCCCCACTCTTGGTCGAACGTCGGGTCGTCGGTCGTCGAGGTCGCCGGCGCAATATCATGATGCGGCTTGTGGATGTACGACGCGTAGATGCTATCGCGCTGGTTCTGCGCCTTGACCTTGGCCACATAGAGAGGGTCCGAGACCGGCTCGGCAATCGGGACCACCACCAGTCGCTTGATGCTCTTGCACTGGAGCTTGGTCGGGATTTCGAGCGCTATCATTGTACGCCATGAGATGCCAACTAATGGCATTGCATGCGTACGCAGCGCATGGAAGGTCCGTCGGTCGTTCTTGAGTTGGGTCAGGCGGGGAGGTCCCCAAGCATACGCGTGATCCACGCGTAGAGGAGCAGCATGATGCGCTTCAGGGGGAAGCCTGCAACGGCGTAGTGCGCTTGCAAACAGTCAAAGATGTCGAAGAGCACCTAAACGGAGGTTGAGGCGATGGCGACATGATCGCCCAAACCTGCTTGGGCTGGCACACGCCCAGCTCAAAGAGCGATCGCTCTAAGCAGACCGAGTCGGGGCTGAGCACGATCGTGAGGTACAGCATCGTGAGCGCGCGGTTGAGCTGGCCAAAGAGGCGCTCGATTTGGTCAATGTCCATGTACTGAAAGTTGAGGCCCTTGAGGTTCAGCATCGCCCGCGCCAGGTGCTGCGCAAAGATCGGAATCGCGCCCGCCGCACTAAGGACGTCACAGTTGCGGCGTGCGACCTCAAAGTTGACAAGAAGCCGCTGCTGCTCGTCCTTCATGGCCTTGCCTTGGGCGAACGGGATCAAAACCGACTCGGTGAGAAGCCACGCGTCGCGGTTCGGGCCCTCGAGGTACTGCAAATACGTGGGCACGGCCTCGGGCGCGATCAAGGCCTCGGAGAGCGCCACGTTGGCGCCAATAAAGTCGACGCCGAACGCGCAGTAGAAGCACGAGACGCGCTCCTCGACGCTCATGGCCTCGAGCTCGCTCGACTTCATGCTTGCCAAATCTTCGCT
Organism: Saprolegnia parasitica CBS 223.65; assembly: GCF_000151545.1. Taxonomy (NCBI): domain Eukaryota; phylum Oomycota; class Saprolegniomycetes; order Saprolegniales; family Saprolegniaceae; genus Saprolegnia; species Saprolegnia parasitica. The sequence continues at coordinate 363,077 of NW_012156411.1, forward strand.
ATTCGTGGCACCTTAAATGTGGCACGGGTCTTCGTATCCATCTATAAAGGACCTCTAAGAACGGATATTCCGGGTGCTGACGTGGCAACAGGACAGACAAGAAGCCAGTGCCAAGTGCGATCAGATGACGTTCGTCCATGGTTCGGCAACGAAAAGATCGCGGTGGCCGCGCTCTCTCTCTTGTCGGACCCAGACAGTCCATGATCAGAGATGGTCTCTACTGTACCTCGTTCTTCGGTTCGGCAATGCCGTGATTGCACTCTCTCTCCATCACGCTCGCTTCTTCGAGCTGTCGCCATTCCGGCTCATGGGCTCAGCTGCGGGAAGAAGGAACCAAGGGCCGTCTCCGTTCGCGGCCTCGAACGAGCTAGTGGCTACTACCACCCTCTTCGCATAGCTTTGTTCGCATCGATCTTCTCCTCGGACCGCCACGGAAAATGACACGAGGCCACTCGCGATGCCGATTGGTCGACGGCTTTGCTGACGATACTACGTTCATCACTCAGCCGTGCACCGCGCGCTCAGTTTTCAAGATCCGATGAAGGCAACACGGTCCTCCTCCATGCGACGCACGGCGAGCAGCAGCGTGAGCTTCCCACCGACGAGCGTGTCCTGGTGGGCGCGCTGGAACCCGTGCCATCAGCGCCATCACTCCTCCGCACCACGTCGCTTTCATCGGTCGCTCGTGGCCGACCGAGTGCGCGCGGGCCATCCCTCTGACATGTATCTCGTCCGGCCACCGGTCGCGCTGGGCTAACACGCCGACGTGGATTACATAAGGTGTTATAATGGCGTTATCAAAACTATCGTGTCGCACGTGCTTAGCGACGGCCGCCACGACCGCGGCCACGGCCACGACCACCACGGCCGCCACGGCCGCCGTCCGAGCGCTGGAACTTGTTGCTATCCGACTGGGAGAGGCGCGCGCGGCGCGCCGTCTCGGCCTCGAGCCAGAACGCGTGCTCCTCATCGCCTTCGAGGATGACGGCGCCGCCGAGCTTCTCTTCCTTGTCACCGACGACCACGCCGTGGCTCACGAGCGACACGACCTTGGCGGCCGCGACCGGCGTATCCACGCGGAGAAGCGCCTCGGTCTGGCCGAGCTGGAACTGAATGTAGGCGACGACACCCGCCGCGTCCATCTGATCGTTGAGGGTGGCCTTGATCACATCGCGCGAGACCGTCGAGGGCACGCCAGTAAGCTTGACGATGAGGCCCTTTTCGTAGTCGACCTCGACCGGCGGCTCTTCGCCAACGTTGACAAGCGCAAAGACTGGCGTCTTGCCGCCGAGCAAAGGGTTCTCGAGCGCCTGGAGCTGCGCGAGGATGCGGTGGCTCGACGTCATGTCGGTAAAGTTGATCTTGGCGATCGTCGAGCCGTTGGCGTACTCGACGTACGGCGGGCGGTTGCCCTCACCAACGGCCGCGATGAGCATGTCCTTGATGTCGCCAAACTTGACGCCCTTGCCAATGTTGGAGATGCACACGTACTGGCGCGGCCCGTCCGACTCGTCGCGCGAGCGCTTCTTGGACTCCTTGCGGGTGCGAGCGGCGACGGCTTCAGCGTCCGTCACGTGCTCGAACACAAGCGTCACGTCCTTGAGAACGACGGGGTGCGCGGCAAGGTACTCGACAGCTTCCGTCGCGTACGCCGGCTGCGAGTAGAGGAGCTGGAGCTCGTTCTTGGCTTCGAGAAGGCTCACGAGCGGCTTCTTATGGCGGTCGTCGGCCCAGAGACCCTCGATCGCGGCCATGAGTTCGTGGAACGAGACGTCGTCCGGGACGTTGGTAGACCGGATCATGACCTGGATGCCCTTCTCAAAGTCACGGCGGTCGTCCATGGGGAGCTTGAGGAACTCGGCGAGGCGCATCTTCTGCGTCGCGAGGCCCTTGATGACGATGGCCGGGCCCGAGAGGATCGCGTTCGTCGTCTCGTCGTCCTTGAACTCGACGTGCACGCAGCCAAAGAAGCGACCGGCCATCTTGCAGACGCGCGAGAACGTGACAACGTCCGCGGGAAAGGCCGCCGCAATCTCTTCGTGCGTCGGCGGGAGCGTGCCAAGGCCGACAAAGACGATCGTGCGCTCGGCCGACGTGTCGACCGGGAGCTCGGCGACGACGCGGCGAAGCGCGTTGCGCTCGGCGTTGAGCTCGACGACCTTGGAGGTCTCGATGGCCGACGCGAGCTCGGCCGGGTCCGTCGTCAGCGCCTGGAGCTTCTTGAAGGTGAAGAGGACGCTGAACGGGATGAAGCGCTCCGGGTGCTTGGCGGTCTCGGCCTGGAGGAACCTGTCCCGGCGGAAGTTGCTGTCCGAGAAGTAGAACTCGACTTGCTTGGCGATCAAGTTGCTCATTTTCGGCAAATTTGGAAATGAGCTCTCAAAAATGACTGGCCGCCAGCCGATTGGCCAGTCACAACGCCGAATCCAAGCAGAGAGCAGCGCTGGGAGAGGGCGCCCGCCAGTCGCTCCATTCGACTAATTGAAGTCGATAGCCATCGACGAGAGCGCCTTGGCCTGTCCAGATCGACTAGAGCGCCGTCCAGCGCGGCTACGTAGCAGCGAGCCGAGTGAAGGTTGCCACGTTGAAGTTGCATAAATTTCTTTGGATGCTTCCGATCCGCGCATCTCCGAGGATGCGGATGCTCGTAGGGTGATGCTGGCGTCGAGGAGAATCAAGAGACGATGTGCGGTGTATTAAATAGTGGGTCCAAGCAGCGACGAACGCAGTACTTCTACTACTGGCTGTACTGCGAGTCGGGCACGTATGCGGTGGGTGGCGGCGCAGGCCGCTGCGAGAGCGTCGTGTTCATCGAGCTCTCGCCGTTGTGCGAGCTCAGCTTGTGGATCATGGCTTGGAGCTCGGCGTGTTGCTGCAGCTCGTGTTTCTAGCGTTGATATATATGGATCGATGCGCATATCCACAACCAAGGAGACGCACCAGTCGCTTGACGTCGTCGTTCCGATCCCGAATCGTGGCGTCTTTGGCCTGCAGTTGGAGACAGGCGTCGGCGACCTCTCTCTCCTTGGCGAGGAATTTTGCCTAATGCCACGTACTACATCGCTCCATAGAGATGACGTACGTGCAGGCCTTGGAGCTGCCGCTGGGCGTCATCCCGCTCGCGACGAAGTGCATGCACCGCGTCTTGTTCGTCCTGCAGATGCTGCTGGTAGCGCGCAATCGTGCCATCGAGCGCCGCTTTCTCCTTGACATACGTCTGCAGCTGCAACTGTTGGCTCCTACATAGTCCCGCATCATCATCATCATCACCGCCGACGCGGTCCTACTCGAAGCGGCTGCTCAAGGACGCAAACGACTCTTGCGCCGAGCTGAGCTCGACCTCGAGCTGGTCTCGCTCCTACGCATTGTCCATCGCCTCGACATTGACGATCGATGCAAAAGTGTGTCGTACTGTCATTGTCTTGCTAAACTCTTCGCTCTGCATCGTGTGGGCTTTGGCGAGGAGCACGAGTTGCTTGTACGTCTCGGTAAACTTGGCGTCCCGCTCGCGGCGCGCCACCTGCAGAGCCTACGCAACCGGTGGCATCCAATCGACTTGTAGCAAAGTGTCAACCGCCAACTCTTCCTGGAGCGCGAGGTGTTCGACGCTCTGCGCCGCGTACGCTTCCGAGATGCTTTCAAATTCGATCTGCGCGTCGCGCCGGGCTTGTTCTCTACGAGAGACGTCGCGCGGTGCACGGAAGCTAGGACGGTATACTTTTCCATCATATCGTGGCGTGTGCGGGCGTGGGCCTCGGCGACTTCGTCAATGCGCATCTCCAGCACGTGGAGCTTGCGCTTGAGCTCGTTGTTTTCCTAGCCACATTCATCATCGTGTCCACCTCCAGCTTTTTCAAAAAGAGACAGACTTCCTCGAGGCTGCAGCGCTGCAGTCGGTTGTCATGAAGGGCGCGCTGTTTCTTCTCCAGCGCTTGGTTCTACCATGCCGTGTAATGCGGTGTCGGAAGAGAGTACTACATCGAAGTGTGTACCTTGGTATCGAGCTCGTGCGCCGCCACGTCGAGCTGCTTTTGCAGATGCGCGACATGCGCTTCGTACTTTTTCTGAAGCGCGTTGTATGCAGCGTCCTTGGCGGCGAGCTGCGCGTGCATTTCGGCTTCTCGACGTTGCTGGCGCTCGTCGTCTTGCGCGATTTGGTCGGCCCACGCGCGCTTGGCCACGTCATGCTCGGCTTTGGCCAAGTCCAGCTGCTTGGTCACGCCCAGCATGGCCGCGTCCGAGGTCGCAACCGCGGTGCGTGCGGTCGCGACGACATCGTGCATGCGCTAGCACGACACATGTTCAGACGATATCCATTGACATGCATCGTACTTGGCTGTACGTGTAGAGACCGTCGGCAAGCGTCATGAGGCTAATGCGCTCGTGGAACGCCTTGGTCTTGGACTGCGACAGAAACTTGCGGAGAAAGTGCAGCACATCGTACGTCCAGTGCTTGCTGTCGCATTGGCAGAGGCCGCGGCTGATCATGGCCGCGACATCGGGGATCTGGAGCACGTGGTTGAACTCGCGCAACGTCGCGTGGCTCTCGTCCGGCAAGTCGTCGTGCAAGAGGAGCGTGCCAATCAGCGTCTACATGCCAGTCTGTCGAAGCCGCCAGGATGGATGCTACAACGTACGAGAAAGGCCAACGAAAAGCGCGGCGTAAACTCGAGGCATCGCTCCGACGAGAGCGACTGCATGTAGTGCGCCTCGCGCTGCGCCAGCGACGTCAGCTACGACCACCCAGATCATACACATCGGTACAAGCGACCTCGGTAGAGATATTACCTGCGTCATGTTGACGAGCGCAACGCTCATGGCCCACACCCGCTTGTCCTGCGAGAGGCGCGTGAGGACGTGGCAAGCGTGCACGGCGTGGTCATAGTCGGGTGACGTGATGCGATCCAAGAAAAAGTCCGTGTCGACGTCGCCGGCGTCGCGCACGAGCGTAGCGATCGTCGTGTGCACAAAGCGAAAGAGCTCAACCAGCGTCGGCTGCAGCGTCGACGGTTCGCCCTGCGCATGCTATGAATGTACTATGCTACAACGGGGTCAAACCACGGACCTCGGGGCACGTATCGATGAGCGCGTCGACGACGGCCTTGTCCTCGCCAAGAAACGCGACAAAGAACTGAGCGGCCGCGATTGCGATCGACTGGACGGGGTGCAGCACGACAGGCAGCGTCTGCGAGAGGCTGGGGAAGCGCTGGACAAGGTCACGCCGAAAGCGGTGGCTCAAGCTCACGAGCGTCGAGAGATAGTACAAGGTCACTTGAAGGTGCAGGACGCTACTCTCTTGCATGTGGAAACGATCCGTCAGCAAGCTTTGCGTGAGTTCGTGAAGCTCTTCCGAGGCCTCCAAGGCTGCAAGGATCCAGGGCTGCGTCGCGAGGTCCGCGAGGAGGTCCACGCACGCCATTTGCAGCGATACACTAGCATGAGACTAGGTCGTTTGCACATAGCGAGGAAAACAGGTAGTACCTTTCTTTGGTCGACGAGTTGTCATAGCTCAAGAGAAGCACGGTGTTGTCCTTGTCGGACACGATCGGGCTAATGAGCGCCAGCGCCTTCTCAATGTTCTTGGTCTGGAAGAGCTTTTGCCCGACTGGTTCGCTCAGCACGAGACGCGCCAAGATTGACATGCTGTAGATGAGGACGCTCGCATCGTCCGTGCGGTTGAGCATGACAGCAAGCGTCCGGACCAGCTCCTTCCGCTCGGGGAGCTCAGCGACAAAGAGCCGGACGCCGACGTTGCCGTGCAGACAGCCCGCAAGCGTCTGCAGATGCAGCAAGAAGCTCGAGTCTTGCTCTTCCGACTCGATATCGGCGTCATGCAGAATATCGCGGATAAGCGTGTGGATGAGCGCTTGAAGGAGCTTGGCGAGCGGTGGCGTCGGGTACCCGACAAGCGCGCCCTTGGTAACCTCGCAGAGAATCGCTAGCATGTCATCTTCGAGCCGACTCGCCTCCATGTTGATGGCCATCCGTGCGACAACGTCCACAAGCGACTGGAAGGTCGATGGCGGCAGCGCTTTGAGGTGCTGCACGAACGTCGCCGACCGGAGGCCTGCTTGCAGCTCGGACAGCGGACCATGCTTGGAGCCCATGGCTTGCATAGGGCTGCTGTACATGGAGATGAAGGCTTCCACGACCCCATGGACCTCCCACCGGGTCACGCCCATGCCCTGGAAGCTCGCGCTCATCGCTCGCCGGCGCGGGTCCACCGCGATCATCGCGCTTTCGAACGGAATGTATCCGGATATATATGACTATATCCGTACACGAGTAGTTTAAACATGTTTCGGTTAAACGACGTTTTTATTCCGTCCAAAGGTTGCCAAGGGGTGCTGGTCATGATGGGACCCTTTCATCTTCCGAGTGAGCTCTTCAAGCGGCCGTGGTCATATCGTTGGGTGCTATAAAGGAAATAACAAATTCCCTGGTGTGCTATACACACAGCTACCAAGGTACTTGCACTGGCCCGACCAGGCGACTCTTCGGTAGCCAGACCAGGTTCCAGGAGAAGGGGCAGCTGTCTAGCAACATGCCCTCGCGACGACATCAGCAGCCCCTAGTACGTAGCACAAGGCTAGCGCGTGTTATAATACGAGTCGAAGACATGGGCTTCAGCCGTCATAGTTCAAAATCAAAAACGCCGAAATCCACTCGGCGCGTTTAAACTTTAACGTCATGCGTTTTACTCCAGACCCGACCAATTTGGGTCGGCGCCGTTACGATTATAAGATCGGGAGAAGCCGGCCCCACAATCCCGACCGACGTCGTCCATCACACTCTCGTCCCGGTCTCTCTTTGGCGCCTGGAGAACCTCCGCGCCCGACCCGCTCCTCCACCCCGCCATGACCGCCGCCACCGCCCCAGCGCCCGCCGACCGCCCCGAGCTCCGGACCTTTGCCGCCATCGTGTGCAAGGAGTGCTTGTACCTCGAGTTTCCCGGCTGCGACGTCCATGGCCTTCTGTACACGGAGCCTGTGCACGAGGGCGGCGAGCTCCACGCCAAGTGCCCCAAGTGCTCGGCGGCGACACACAACCAGCGCCCGTTCCGCGAAGGCTGCCGCCGCTGCAAAGGCAAGACCAGCATTGGCATGTGGAACTCGAGCGGGAACGAGATCGCCCAAGCCTTCCGGTACATTGTCTCGTGCCATGATGATGATGATGATGCATACTGGTGCATAGCTTTTTCCCATCCCGCGTCGAGGAGATTGACCATGCCGTGCTGCAGTGCGAAGAGCGCGGCTGTGCGAGCGTCGTCTTTCCGAGCTCGCGCGAGGTGCTCACGACGCGAACCCCGCTGCACCGATCGTCACATCGACACAGCGCGTGCTCAAGGTCTCCAACTTTCAGCTGAGCATGCCCCATATCGCGGGCTGCCCGCGGCAGGGCATGCCTCTGCACACGGTCGGTCCTACTGCGTACCTCCTCCATGCGGACGATGTCGGTAGATGGCCGTGCGCCTACCCAAGAGCGAGCTCAAGTTTGTGCTCGAGCGCATCGACATGTGCCCGCTCCCGACGCGCATTTGCGCAGGACCCACGTATCGGAAGCGGCAACTGGCGCCGCCCCAAGACACCAACCAGCTGCATCAGGTACGCACGTCGTCGCCTATCGTTCATCGCATAAGACAGACCTATATGCATAGATCTACTTGCGCATCTTGACGACGATCCTCAAGACGTTCGACAGCAACTCGCCCGCAGCCTTGGAGCCGCTCAAGCAGGTACGACACCGCCTTGTCCCGCGGCAATGTTCAAAGCTTGGCCTATTAGATTGGTCTCATCTTTGCCAAGTCGGACGCCATGTCCATCTTTCACGACTGGTCGCCGCCGTCGGACGTGCCAAGAACCGAGATGCTGCCCCAGCGCGCAGTGTGCACGGCCCAAGTCGATGACGCGCACGGCGCCGCCTCGTAGTGCCCATCTGTGTTGGATGGCATTGGGTTTACCTACCCCTTCTAGTGTCGTCGAGCATGGCACGACGTACTGGAAGGTCGAGTGTGCCCCGGGGCAGTCCGCCTCCATTGAGCTCGTTTTTGAGCCGCCCATTTCGGTCTCGGCCATCTCGCTGCAGTGGCACGCCCAGCGCTACGTGTGCAGTGCGTACACGTTGTACGCATCGACGGACAAGGGACGTACATACGAAGCGATCGCGAGTGTCGCCAAGCCGATGCTGCAGCACCGCGTGACGTTGGCGTCGGTAGGCCTGTCTTGTTGCTGCTTGTGGCCATCACTGTCTCGTAGGCCCTTGAGAATGCGTCGCATGTCAAGCTCGTTCTCGACAACATAGCTGGTAAGTCGAGTCCATCTCAAGCTCCATCTCAAAAGACACTTTTCTGTAGAAGCCACCGTGTTTTTGGCCTCGAGAGCCTGCGCGTGTACGATACCAAGTTCGAGGTGCTCTATACACCGCCGAACCAGCTCCTTCAGGACCTCATGGCGTGGATATCGGCGGCGACGACGTCGACGATCCCGTCCATTCGCGTCTTGGCCCTGCAGCTGCTCCAAAAGGTCGCGCTCATGTCTGGGTCTCTCTGCGGCCTCTTGCATGTGGTCAAAAGCATGCTTCTCGCGGCCGAGACGGAGCTCGATCTGGACGAAACCATTGGCTTTGTGTCGCAGCTGTCGCAGTCGATCCAGAAAACCATGCTGCGCTCCAACTCGTCGGCTGACCACGCGCGTCTCGAGAAACGCATCATTCAGCAAATGTCCATGACCCTCCAGGACGAAGTGACGCGACGGACGATCCAGATCCTTCAAAACATACCGGGCCTCGAAGTCTACTCGCCGCTCCAAGCCAGCAGCTTTCGAGTCCAGTCGTCGCCCGAGGCAGACCTTTTGGCCGCATCATTGTCCGGTGCATCGGTGCGACCACCCGAGGTGGCGGGTCCGCTCTCAAGAGACCACGAGGCGCTGGTACCGATATCGAGGTTGGTTGTGCACAAGTTGACATGTGACGTAGAGTGACTCGGAGCCGTCCTTGCAGCAGTACCCTGTCCTCGTCTTGCTCTTGTGCCAGGTAGTACTTTCTCCATCCTACATCTCTGCGAAATGAAGACAACCCCTTCTTTGCGCTAGCACTCATTCCTCAAATCGATTCGGACGCGCACCGAGGTACGATGCACCGGCATGGAGAGAAGACATGATGCGTGTGTAGCTCTCGATGGTCCTCCTCAGCATTCTGAGCGAGCTCAGCGTGTGGCAAATGCAACGCATGCAAAAACCCGAAGTATTTGTCGGCCGACGCGAGGAAGAGCTCAGTCGACTCGAAGATCCGTTCTCGATCCAAGTGTGTCCCGAGTTGTTTGACGTGTGCCACGACCTGCTGCAGACCATATTGGCGCCATGGCTCTCGCCCGACAATCCCACGCGGCGCTCGCTGTACGAGCAACTCGCCGAGGCGAGCGCGACGTTCCAGCGCCATCTCGCAGCGTCGCCGTCGAAGAATGCGCCGGAGCAGCCATTCACTCCTATCACGATGGGCCTCGCAGTACTGCAGGTATCGTTGTTTTCGATACGATTCAAACTATCAATATGGCGGGTGCTAGATCATAACGGCCAACGTGCGCCGGCTCGTGCTCTCGCAGGTCAACCCCGTCGACGTCGGGCTCGGGATGTTGGACGACGATGGCGTCGACCAGCCGCTCGTGCCCATGATTGCGTCGCTCGAAAAACTCATTGGCCTCGGCACCAAGCAGTCAGACCCGCTCTTTGCTCTCTCGCTGCAAGCGGCGGCCGCGGTCGAAGTCGGCATGGAAGCCTTTTACCCGTCGCCACAGGTCGGTTCCTCTTCCTTATCGAATCATGGTGTTTGAAGGACGACGTCGGTAGCAACGGACCGCGCTGCTCACTAACCGCATGGGCTCGGGCGCGACGCTTGAATTTCAGCTGCGCTGGCCTGTCCAGGAGCGCGAGCAAGAAGACCCGCGCTACGAGCGTCTCATCCTATTGCTCCAGGCATCTCTCTCGCAACCTTGCCTATCATTATGGATGCTAGCTCCTGTGCATCAAGCATGGCTACGTCCATGCGCTGCGCGGCCAATGGGGCGTCTATCTGCATTTGGTGCTCCAAGTGCCGGACGACGCGTTGACGAGCGACGTGCTCACGCAGCCGATCGCCGAATGCATTGCGCAGGCCGGGTTTGCGTCGTGGCGCGTCGTCGCCGGCGCCCAAGAAATCTCGATCACGCTCCAGCGCCACTTGCACTGGAACCGCGTCGAGAAGATGTCGCACGACTCGGGCTCGGGCTGGATCCGCGTCTACCCGCGTGACGTCGCGTCGTTCAATGACGTGCTCGCCGAGGTCGAAGCCTTTGCTGCGACGCCGACATTGAAGAAAACGTGATAGTACATACAAGAAGAAGAGCGATAACGTACAGCGTGGTTCTATGTAGGACAGGCGGGTTTAAAAGAGGTGCAGGTACACCATAAAGCATGCAAGCCCGACCGCTGCCACGATGGCCAACGGCGGAATGTCGGCCGCCATGTCGGCGTCGTCGGTGGTCGCGGTCGCATTGCCGCCGCCGAGGAAGCGCTTGGCGAGCGACGGCTTCTTGGCCGGCGCCGCGCCCTTGCGCGTACCGTTCTTGACGTACTTGTGCGCATCGTCGACGCGCATCTAATGTGCAACGATGAGCCATGGTATGGTGCATGGAGGTATATGTACGCGGTAGATGTCGTCGTCCGTGTAGCCGAGCTGCTTAAGCTCGACCTTCATGGCCGCGGTAATGAAGAACGGGATCTGGGCCGTGCCATTGCGCTGCGACATGGTGGGCTGGTAGAGTCTACATGCACATACCATCGTCGTCGTCGCCAGAGCCGCATGCGTCTACCTCACAGAAGCGACAAGCGAGGAGTGCAGACCTCGTCAAACCACAACCCGCACTCCGATTGGCTAAAACCACGTAGCGATCGGTGATTGGCCAAAAATATATAAAAAGCAGATTATTGCTGGGTTTTACAGCCGGATTGTTTGGTGGGATGCAGAACCCAACGAGCCCGACCCGTGCACTCCGACGCTGTTTCCAAAAGCCCCAGTGCGATGCATTAAGGCACGTGTTCTTATATCCCTTGCATGCACGTACCTCGGTGGTATGGCACGGGTCTGCAACAATCCGCTTGTTCGCCAGGCCAAAGGCCATTGGCTAAAATTCAGATAAAGATCCGCTTCTGTCGTCATGGATTGGCCAAGCCTGAATTGTGCGCTGGGATTGGACAAAAGTCGAGAGACCGAGACAACGGTTTATATCACGACGCCAAGCCTCGACCATGCTCGGAAAGCTCGGCGCGCTCTGCCTCCTTAGCGCGGCCTACTTCCGCCCGGAAGCGTGTCTCCATGGCATCTCTCTCGTGGCCTCGATGGCCTCGATGGACGTCGGCGACGTCGCGGCCTCGCCCCACAGCGCGCTCTTTGTGCGCCTCGTCCTCACCTTGGTGGCGTTCTCGTCCGCGGTCGCCCGGACGCGGTCCAACTACCTCACGCTGCTGGCGCTGCTCGTGTGTCTCCAGACGTTCTGCCTCCAGCTGCACATGCAGAGCGAGACGTACGAGGCGCTGCCGCTGGCCAAGCCGGCGCAGCTGGTCTTTTTCCAGCTCCTCGCGACGATCACCTTTAGCCTCGTGCTCGCGGTCGGGTACTTTGCGCCGCTCCCGCTCTCGCAGCGCCAGCTCTACCGCAAGCGCCTTGTCGAGTTTTACACGACGTACAACCCCGACAAGCTCGACGACGTCGACAACATCCTGCGCCGGTACCGCCACCATGAAGAGGTTCTCTTTACGCGACTCAAGAAGAAGTACATCTTGCACGACCTTATCGAGGCGAGCGACGACGAGAGCGACGATGAGCACGAGACGTCGACGGACGACGAGCCCAAGACGTTGTCGACGCCCGTGGCCAAGCGCGATAGCGAGGACAATGACGAAGAGGACAACGAGGAAGAGGACGAAGAACCGAGCACGCCACCGCCGTCGACGCCGCAAGCTCGTGCTGATACCGCGCCCCGCGTGCGCACGGCCATGCAGGAGGTCCAAGCCGCCCAACAAGCACGCATCGAAGAGCGCATCCAGCAGCTCAAGAAGGCCAAGGCCTAGTCGATCCTGCGTGCGCCGTAGAGCAGTCTCTCTCGTCACACGGTCTGTCCTTTCTAAAGCGGATTCTTGTGACAGCCGGGGTTGGCATTGCTTGCCTCGCAGCCGCATCGAGAGCACGCATACCATGCACACACAGCAGACCCATGTCCATTGCACGGACGCACTTTGCAAGGGAGAATGCAAGAACGTATCCTACGTGCTGGGTGATTCAAGATGTACCAAGGTATGCCACTGCACGGGGAGGCCGAAGAGATCGACAAAGGTGGTGGCATGGACCACCGATCTTCTACCGATAGAACCGCTCCAGAATTTCTCGGGGAGGCGTGGACGACCAGGCCCAAGGGTATTTTGCGCGATTTTATTGCATTAAATCGAGTCGGCAACATCTACGCCATACCAAGCAACGGAGCTGCATGCGAAATAACAAACTTGGTACTATCGTAGCATTAACAACCTTTTCACTGATGGTTAGGACGACTTTACATTATCAAAGCACGGCCGAGTGTCCTCTACACAGTGATACTGCATTGAATCGAGCTTTCGAAATCTTACTCCGCGTATTCGTCGACTTGCGCAACAAATGACATGCGAATGTAAAGGCACACGAAGTGGTCTCTTCACCATTTGCACCGATGCATTGGATGGCTTTGCATGATAAAGTAGAACTCCGCAGCGCGTCGAGTTGCTGGGTGATCCAAGACGCGTTAACGTTGAAGTCGACGCACCATGAGGAGGCGTATGAAGTGCCAAATCGACTGACAAAGTTCAGGCACGGACCGTGAGCCTTTAGTTCGACACCTCTTAAAAGTGCCCAACCGGGCAGAGAGCACGACCTAGACGTCGTGTATTTTATGCGATTTAATTGCATTAAATCCAGACACATAATTCCTGAGCAACCTGCGCGAAGGCGTGGCATACTGGCAACGAAATCTAGCACTATCCTAGCATTGGCAACCTTTTCACTGATGGTTAGGACGACTTTACATTATCAAAGCACGGCCAAGTGTCCTCTACACAGAGATACTGCATTGAATCGGGCTTTCGAAATCTTATTCCGCATATTTGTCGACTTGCGCAACAAATGACATGCGAATGTAAAGGCACATGGAGTATGTAGTCTCTTCACCATTTTCGCAGATGCATTGGATGGCTTTGCATGATAAAGTAGAACTCCGCAGCGCGTCGAGTTGCTGGGTGATCCAAGACGCGTTAAAGTTGAAGTCGACGCACCATGGGGAGGCGTACCGTCACGGGTGCCGCGTGGGCAGACAAATGTAGTGCATTGGACCAGTGTTCTTTTGTGTACTAGCACTATCCATTGGCTTTATAGTGGGCACAGTATTTCGACCGGGCCAAAGTGTAATTTTCGCGATTTTTCTCCATGAATTCGGGTGGAAAACATCTACACCATGCTGTCCACAGAGCTCCATATGCTGGCAAACCAGCCTCGTCTTATAATCACAGCAAGGACAACCTTTCCACGCATGGGTAAAACCACTTTACATACCACAACACCCGAGAACGGCTTCACACGGTGTTGTCGTGTTGCATGATTGCGTTTTTAAATTCTTAGTTTGCTTCAACAAAGCTTAGTCGACAATCCACGGCGGCAACAGGAAGAAGCAAGACAACAAGAAGTCAGCGTTGCATGACGGTATGTGAAGATTAGTTGCTGGCCGGCGGCTTGATCAGCGTCGGGGGCTTGCGCGCCGTGCCATGCGTGAGCGTCACAATGTCCTTGATCTTGCCCCACTCAGGCATCGTCACGAGCTCCTCCGACGCCGTCGGGTGGATCGCCACGATATTGTCAAAGTCCGACTTGTACGCACCCATCTTGACCGCAACGCCAAAGCCCTGGATCATCTCGTCGGCGCCGAGGCCCGCGACGTGAACGCCGACGACCGTCTCTTCGACACCGATGCACACAAGCTTCATCGCGGTCTGCACCTTCTCCTTCTCGGCGCACATGGCGTAAAACATGTTGGAGAACG
>NW_012156411.1:377753-389458 GCF_000151545.1 Saprolegnia parasitica CBS 223.65
TCGATCGACGTGATGCCGCTCTCGCGCACAAAGCGAACGCCGGCGCTATCACGTCATCATCATGAATCTTCTGCAATAGACGAGCTAGAGAAACGTACTGCTCCATCTCGGAGTTGACGAGGTCGCGCACGATCGGGTCAAACGTGCGCAGCACCTGGTTGCCGCGGCAAAAGAGCGTCGTGTCCGACTTGAGCGCGTTAAAGATACCGGCGAGCTCGACCGCAATGTAGCCGGCGCCAACGACTGCGACCTTGCGGGGCTGCGTCTCGAGTGCGAAGAAGCCGTCGCTCGAAATCGCGTGCTCGATGCCCGGCAGCGGAGGCATGGCCGGGACACCACCGACCGCGATGAGGATGTGCTTGGCCGTGTACCGGTCGCCGTTGACCTCGACCGTGTGGTTGTCGACAAACTTGGCAGCGCCCATGACGAGGTCGACCTTGTCTTCGAGCATGCCCTCGCCGTACATGTCGTTGAGCCACTTGACGTACGCGTCGCGCTTGGCCTTCATGGCCGCCCAGTCAAAGGCGCCAAACTGGATGTCCTGCACGCCTTTGAAGGCGTACGCACGCGCCGAGTGGAGCATCTCGGCGTGGAGCGCTGCGTTGAACATGATCTTCTTGGGCACGCAGCCGACGTTGACACAGGTGCCACCGAGGCCAGCGCCGTCGTTGGCGTGGCCGCGCTCAATGACAAGGACCTTGGCGCCGTAGGCCACCGCGCGGTGGGCCGACGAGACGCCGCCAGAGCCTGCGCCGAGCACAATGTAGTCGTACGTTGCCATGCTGCGAGCGTAATTTGCGACTGTACCAACGACGTCAAAATTGCCCCACATCGATCCGGAAACACGTATCCGGATGATTGGGATCTTGCCGTTGTTGGGTCTCGTTGATGCACAAGCTCGAGTTGAGATCCGATCAATCGAACGCCCTTGATTGCATCGACATCGTTCTCGGCTTTCTAGCGTGCAGCGACTCTAGTTAGCTCGACGAAGGATTGGCGCGCTCTGCTCGACCCGTTGGAAAAGCTCACGCCCAGGCGCAACATCGGTCTGTCGCGTGGACACGACAGGATCCCAATACCCTGTCTACGCACATGGTCGATCAACCTACTACAGTACGCGAGCGACCTGCTAAGCCTTGTGTTCTCAAGTAGGCTTCGTGACGCTTTGAGTGATCGCGTTGCTGCTTCGTGCAAGTGGACTTGAAAGCCCTTTCAATCGCGGGCCTCGAACCACCGACTATAGCACCAACCAGTTGGACGTGCCGAGGTCATCGCCATTCACTTGAAGATTCGTAAGAAGGACGAGTGTGTTGGTAGTTGTGATGACGGACGTCGTTGGATGACGCGGTCTGCACCCGTCGGTTCGCGATTTCGGGTGCAGAAAGATCGCGATCGTCGTTGTGATTGGTGGATCGAAAATCCAACGGCGCATTTTGATTGGTTAAATGGTGGCACGCCCTCGGACAACCCCAAATTGCAATTTGCACCATGGCGACCACCGTCTACGATTACATTGTCATTGGCGGCGGCTCGGGCGGCAACTCGTCCGCGCGCCGCGCCGCCGCCTACGGCGCCAAGGTCCTTCTCATCGAGCGCGGCCACGCCAACGACGGCGCCGGTATGGGCGGCACCTGTGTCAACGTCGGCTGCGTGCCCAAGAAGATCATGTTCAACGCAGCGCTCCACGCCGAGATGCTCCACTCGGCACACGCGTACACGTTCAAAAACATCCAGGACGTCGAGTACGGCTCGTTCGACTGGGCGGCGCTCAAGAAGAAGCGTGACGCGTACGTCGCCCGCCTCAACGGCATCTACGAGCGCAACCTTGGCAACAACCAGATCCCGCTCGTCTACGGCGCCGCCAAGTTTGTCGACAACCACACGGTCGAGGTCAACGGCGACCGGTACACGGCCAAGCACATCCTCATCGCGGTCGGTGGTGTCCCGGCCATGCCTCCGCTGCCGGGCATCGAGCACGCGATTTCGAGCGACGGCTTCTTCGCACTCGAGACGCAGCCCCGCAAGGTCGCAGTCGTTGGCGCCGGCTACATTGCGGTCGAGCTCGCCGGTATCTTTAACGCGCTCAAGTCGGACACGACGCTCTTTTGCCGCGGCAACCAGGTGCTGCGCACGTTTGACCCGATCGTGCGCGACCTCGTCAACACCGAGATGGAGCAGTACGTTTCTCTAGCTCGTCTATTGCAGAAGATTCATGATGATGACGTGATAGCGCCGGCGTTCACTTTGTGCGCGAGAGCGGCATCACGTCGATCGAGAAGGCGGTTGACGGGTACGCTGACGATTCAGGCGACGGTGGCGGCGTGCCGCAGTCGTTTCCAGGCTTTGAGACCGTCCTCTTTGCGATTGGTCGCACGCCCCGCACGCACGACTTGGGTTTAGAGACCACTGACATTGCCCTTTCCGCCGACAAGTTTATCCAAGTCGACGCCCAAGAAAACACAAGTGTCCCGAACGTGTATGCGGTGGGCGATGTCACGACGACGGGGTGGGAGCTGACGCCGGTGGCGATTGCGGCGGGTCGTCGCCTCGCCGACCGTCTCTTTGGCAACGAGCCGAACGCGTGCATCAACTACCACCAAATCCCCACGGTCGTGTTTAGCCACCCGCCGATTGGCACGATTGGCTTGACCGAGCCGCAGGCCATTGCGCAGTACGGTGCCAACAACGTCAAGGTGTACACGAGTTCGTTCTTCAACATGTTTTACGCCATGAGCGAGCAAGACGACAAACAAAAGACCGCCATGAAGCTCATTTGCATCGGCGAAGAAGAGACGGTCGTCGGCGTTCACGTCGCGGGCCTCGGCGCCGACGAGATGATCCAGGGCTTTGGCGTTGCGGTCAAGATGGGTGCGTACAAGTCGGACTTTGACAATATCGTGGCGATCCACCCGACAGCGTCGGAGGAGCTCGTGACGATGCCCGAGTGGGGCAAGATCAAGGACATTGTGACGTTGCCGCTTGGCACGGCGCGCAAGCCGCCGACGCTCAAGCCCAAGGACAGCGCGCTGTAAACGAGTTCCAATCGAATACTATATACTGTGCTAAAGTAAGTCCACTGGGAACGGCCAAAATCAAGTAAAGGAGCGAGCACTAGAGTGTTTTCCAGCAAGGGCTTGACGAGTCGACATAGCGCACTCATGCTTGTCCGTCCGCCGGGTCCGTGTACTTGAGCAAGAACGACGTCGCTGTCGGAACGCGGGCGACGAGGCCCGCGTGCGCCATCTCGAGAACGTGGTAGCTCATGCCAAAGGGCGACGACTTGACCTTGCGCTTGAGGACGTCGTGTTCGGTCATTTCTCGGTACGGCGCCCGCTGCCCGCATGTCAGAATCCTTGGCGTCTACGATGAAATCATACCTGTAGAAGCACGCGGATCGTGCGCCTGCCGACATGCAGCGCCGAGATGAGCGCTCCGAGGCGCGGGAGCGAGAAGTAGTAACGATCGACGGCCATCTCGACCGTGGCCACAAGAAAGCCGAGGTGCACGAGGTGCCTAGTGCCAGGTGAGGCGAGCAGTTCTGCCTTGA
This sequence comes from Saprolegnia parasitica CBS 223.65, assembly GCF_000151545.1. Classification (NCBI taxonomy): domain Eukaryota; phylum Oomycota; class Saprolegniomycetes; order Saprolegniales; family Saprolegniaceae; genus Saprolegnia; species Saprolegnia parasitica. Next base: position 381,301 of record NW_012156411.1, read on the forward strand.
AGCGTACGCAATGTCCTTGTTGAGCGCCGCGTCTGGTGGCGGCGGTCGCCCTCGTCGCGTAAACTGCGCACGCATCTCCGTGTAAAGCGTACTCTTGGCGAGCGTCGAGTGCTATAACAAGGCATGAGAAGAAATCGAGGTACTGGGTCAAGCAGACCATGGAGAGACGCGGTAGGATCTTGGCAAACATGCGGGCGCCGCGGCTGCCTCTCGACTGGTCGAGGAGGAAAGCAGTGTAGTCGTGCGTCAAGACAAGCGCGTGCACGTTGGGACCTTCACAATGCAAGTCCGATCGTCGTCATGACTTGAGGGCTGCACCTGGTAGATTGACTTGCAGCAAGAGTAGCGTGCCGTCCATGCGCAGCTCATGGACCTATGCAACCGGATAGATCGAGCCAAGGGGCCACAACACCTACCCGTTGGTCGACAACCGTTCGGTTGGGCACAACACTGTAGCTACGATGCGCGGCGTGAGGCCACCAGCGAGTGGGCGGCAGCTACATGTGGTGGGCGAGAACGAGCGACGGCAGCGGAAAGGTCGCGTACGCCCGGTGGTACCGGCCAAGCAGCATGTGAATCGCTGCCAAGGTGTCGTCCATCACGTCGCCCTAGTACATGTGCATTCATCCAGCGTCATGCGTTCGCCTCGTTGACGCACGGCGATCGCATCAAGCGCTTCGTCTTCGGTCGTGTCCATGGCCTCCATGTCCAGTAGCGCGTCGGCTGGCGCTGCCCGAGCCAGTTGCCGCAACCGTCCACGCAGCATCGCGGCAAATGTCGATTTCGAAATGCGAGCGCGTTTTTCACACGTGGAAAACGCATGTGAGAATCGATATCACACATGGCCATCACCCGCGCGCCGGGTGCAGCGCTCGCTTCGCGCCATTTTTTCGTTGTGCTCTTCGATGCACCAATGAGAGGCATCAAAAGGTGGACATATTGTCTTGCGCACGACGATGTGGAGGTCATCCACGCACAGAAGAGGATGTCGTACAAGTGTATAGGGTATTGCATCCTCTTGACAAACCGGACGCCGTGCATCATCATGAACCGGACGCATATGACCTGGAGCCCTGCCGCCGAGGGATACTGGTAGTAGATGGGAGATAGCGCAGTATTTAATGATGTTGAAACGAGTCAATACACGCAACGATACGATAAGAACTTGTGAATGGGATCGCGAGGCAAAGTTGTTGCGTGCAGTTCGGTAATGGCCTTGTCGCGGCATCGTGCGAGGAAGAGGGAGGGATCCAAGGGCGTCGACGTCGTGGCAAGAATGGCGACGGGCGTACCGGTATGGCGTTCCATGGTGAGACAGACTCTAAGAGCTTCTCGGCGTGTGCAGTCAAGGGTCGTCCAAAAAGCTGGTCACGCAACACCATGCAAGCAGTCTCTTCAGTTTATCGCCCGCGATTCTCGTCGTATGCAGTTGCTCATCGTGGACATGGAATCAATCCATGGACACGATGGCATAGCACCAAGAAGTTGCGTCTTCTAGAGCGTTCTGCGTCTGGCTTCTCGCGTCTCAAATAGGATCCGCGTCGCAAGTGCAACTTCAATGTGGGGTTGACGCCCTTTTTTGAGGGCTTGAAATTCGGACCTTGCCCTGTCTCGTGGTGAAACCACCTGGAAACAGAATATTGGCCAATCACAGTGGGCGGCAACGAGAAAGGCGGGGCGCACTCGAAATTCACCAAGTGCCCGCCCATACTGAAGCCAAGTCTAATCTGCGGGCGAGAATTCTTGGTGAATTTTTCCATCACTGTTTTACCTCGTACTTTGTGCCTGTAGCGTGTTTTGTAGTGTTTCTACCATTTGGGGCACTTTTGAATAATCGACCATCATGAGCTTCACGTGCCTGGCCTTCTCCCTGGCGTCGCTCAACCTTGGCAACTACTCGCGCGCATCGCTCCTCGGACTGCCCGACGAGCTCGACGTGAGCTCGGCCGTGACGCCTTGCTCCAGTACGATCGAGAACCACGCGCACAGCGGCAGCTTTATGGTGTCGCTCAAAGCCTCGTCCAAGTCCCACATCGACCTCGACACCTCCGACGATGATGACGACGGTCACACCCACGAGCCCGCGCCGCTCTGCAGCTGCGACTCGAATGCCTCGACGATCGTGGCCTCGTGGCGATAGTTGGTAGACGGAGCGCTCAAGTGCCTTTCAATATATGATATCTATATCCACAATCCGTCAATCGACGACAGAGCCAAGCAGGCGCCAGAGACGTGGCGCGATGGCGTGCGTCGCGTGCCCAAGGCCCTCTCTGGCCCCAACCGTGCGTTCCATGCGACCGCGTCGCGTGCACTCGGTTCTTCAAGCTGCGATGCGAATGGATGTCGTAGACTGAACTACACTGCGTCGAGCTACGGGACCAACAGAGTGGTCCTCGACGTCTCGTCAAGCCGAGTGGCGAGGCTAATATGTGTGTTCATCCGCCAGCACGCCAGCCTACACAAGGTCCCTTGGTGTACCGATACCTTATTCTTTGCACGATGCCACACAACAAGACTACCCACGCTCCTCGCTCGTACAGACCGGTCTGCCTCGCGCGCACATGAAAGTCTCTCCCCATCATTGTACATGCAAGGTAATATCCCATTTCAACAAGTCGCTGGTTCAGGATGTTGGCGTAGTACATGCATTAAAAGAAGGCGCCGAGGCGCGCCAGCACAAGCATCATCGAGCCCGAGAAACCGACAACGAACTGCAGAATGCGCTTCTCGAGCCGCTCGTTGGCAATGTGCAGCGTGTTGAGCGTCTCTTCGTCCGTCTTTTTCTGAAGCAAAAACTACCTTTCGCCATCAACCTTTTGCGCCATCCAATCTCCTCCTACATACCTCCTTCTCCACCTTGAGGAGCTCGAACCGCACCTTGTCAAAGTCGAGTTTCTCCGTCATGCGAATGTCGTTCTTGAGGTTGCTAAAGTCGCGCTCGAGCACTTCGCGCATGTGGCGGTGGGCCACATCTACACACAGTAAGTCCATCCGTCGTATCGCGCCTCGACGACGCCGCACCGAAGTTCCATGGTCGAGCGCAGCACGCGTTGGGACAAGTCGGTCTTGAGCTCGAGGTGGTCCGCCTTGGGAATGTACTAGAGGCATATATAAGCACGCATGTATATGTCAACAGGAAGGAGCGCACCAAGGACGCACGGGACGTGTTCATTTCTTGGATGGCATTGCGCGTTGCGGCCAAGATCACGTCGGCCTCCTTGGGCGTGAAGCCTACCTTGGCGCTAAGCTTGATACATTGATAGATCGATAGATGCGACCTTTCGCGCGCAGGTTCTGCGCGAAGCGGTACGTGTCAAAGTGGATGCCCGCCGTGCAAAGCCGCGGGTCGTCGTCCGCTGCCATGCCAGCGCCATTCTTCTGGGTTTACCGTGAATGGGTTTAAACGCGTTTGCGCGTTCGGTTAAAGTCATCCATGCACTTCTGTGCTGATCGCTGCCAGGGTCCACGAGCGTGTGCTACATACTATTGCGCGACGCGCAAGCGTACATAAGACGAGGCTTGTAGCACCGCGATATCAACGCCTCAAGGTCGACACGCAAGTGTCCATTACAACAGCGTGACGTGTCTAGCTACATGTTTGGGTACGACACCCGTACAGAGAGTCGATGAATATCCAGCAATAAGGGTAGTGTTTGCTAGCAGCGCGAGGGTGCCAGAGAGGCCACAAGCCGCGTCGAGCATTCCATGACGACGCGTCCATGAGTCTGCAGCCAAGGTTACTGGACGGGTTTAACCCACATGGATCGAGTGGGTTTAAACAGTGCACGCCGAACGCCAAATGTGCGATCCGGATACAGTAACCGGTAAAGATCGAAGTTTCAACCATTTTGGAAAGGCCGAGCCATGACGCTAGTATGGAGCTCTGCGCTGGTCCTGCTCGCGCTCTCGAGCCGCCGCCTCGTCTACGGCGCTGGGCTCTGGGACGACCACGCCCAAGTCGACATTGCGCTGCGTCCGGAGCTGCAGAACGTTCGCAGTGCACTCCCACCGCCACGGCCGCTGCTCCCGCGCAACCGCGCCCCTACCATCGAGCTCACGTTTGCCACCAATGACGACGCCGAGCGCTGCGGCCGCACCGTGCTCTCTGCGTTTCAAGAAGCTTCGAATCCGGACCGCGTGCGTGTCCATCTTGTCCATAATCAGGATCCGTCGCGGAGCCAGCGATGTCGCCATGCGTACTGCGCGCTGGCTGCGCGCGAAGGATTGGCTGCATCGGTGCACACCGCGCACTGTCCCTACGAGGCGCAACTCGTTGCAGTGGACACACCGACGTCAACACATCGAGAAACCCATGGTAGGCGTCTCCAACTAGCAAAAGGGTCGTCTCACGTGTGCCAGATTTCTGTGCGACGGCGCCACCGAGCGCTCGGTTCGCCACGTCATGGGACAACACCGCGCTGCAAGACTGGCTTCGCACCGAGAACGAGTTGGCCATTGTGACCTCCGTCGCTGCGCCAGCGATCTTTTGGCACCCAGGGAGCTTCCCGCACGTGTGTGTGCTCGAACGACCGGCGCCGTTGCAGCCATGGCACACGTCCGAGCTTCCATCGCTTGTGCACGACCACCACCGACCTCTCCTCGCGCCCTTTTTAGCCCCAGCAAACGGTATCATACCTACCTCGCCTTTGTCTCTATATCCTAGACCGAGTGACGTAGCGTTTGCAAGTGCCATGCGCGCCACGCCGCGTCGTCGGGTGACGTTCTCACGCGCAGCGCAGCGCTCTGGGCTCGCGGGTACGACTTTTACTCGGCGCCGAGTAAGATCTTGGAGAACGTCCACGACGACGCGCTGGACGAGGACCAACCACTGGCTGCAGTGCCCCAGCCCGAGCGAACCGAGCCCTTCGCACGGACTGCGCAGGCATACTTGGCAACCTTCTTGGGCCTCAACGCATCGTCTCAGCTGCACGACGCCAGCGCATGCCGGCAGCTATACTGGGTGCCGTTCTCCGACACATCGCACGTACGAGCAAAGCCGCGTTAAACTAACCTTTGCGATCATAAATAGGTGCAACGTCTCGTGCAACGCCAGATGATCGAGCAGTCGTTCTATGCGTACCCGCCGTACAAGGCCAATGAGATGCCGCTCGCGTACGGTGGAGAAATGCCGACGACCAACGGCCTCTCGACGCTACCACCGCACGACTTTCGAACGTGCCGTCGCTTGCGACCACCGAGATTATGACCGTCGCGTTCGTGTGCTTTTCCATGACGAGCTTTCTACTAGCCGTCCTCGTGCGCTACATTCGCCGGCCGCACCAGCTGTACGGTCGCCTGGCGTCGGCGTCATGGCGACAGCCACGCACCTCCTTTCCAGACGACGACACGTCCGACTTGCTCCTTCTGTCGTTTGACCGCGACGACGACGACGACGACGGCCATGACCTCGAACGCTATTGAAGGTCGGTTGCAACCACATCTTCGTCCGTTCAAGTCTGCACAATCCATTCGACCGAGTGGATAATTCACGGCAATACACGTCCTATCTATCTATCTATCTATCTATCTATCTATCTATCTACTCGTATCCATTTATCCATCCATCTATCTATCTATCTATCTATCTACTCGCATCCATTTATCCATCCATATATCTAGCAGCCTCTATCCTGCGTTCTCGGCCAGGGGTCGAACGAATTGCATATGTAGAAAACCACACACCATAGCCAAGGGTTCGCTGTATTGACCCTCGTGTTTGTAGCACCGACAACTTGTGCAGCAGCGTGTCATGTGCGCGCCTTGCAGCGCATCCTCCGCCCCCGATCTTATTCCAGACGACGATGCAGAGTGCACAGGCTGTCGTCGCGTCGTCGGACTTGTCGGCAATGCAATGTGTTAAACAGGTTCGAACAATCTACATGACTTCGCCGTCGTCGTCGCCGGTAAATTCCCGGGCCTTGTACGTTTTTTCTTCCTTCTTTTTTTGCTCGGCGCTTCGCACAAAGTACGTCCCGTCCATGAGCGCGACGAGCTCGGGCCAGAGCTTGAGGTGCGAGCACATGATCTTGAACGCCGCCGTCAGCGGCACCGAGAGCATCATGCCTAGATCGATCTTCACGCCATCATACTAGTATCAATGTATCAAGTACCGACGACGCCCCAGAGGAGTCCCCACGCCGAGAGGGAGATGATGACGACGACCGGGTCCATCTCGAGCTTCCGGCCAAAGACTTTGGGTTCGATAAAGTTACCGACAAACATGTGAAAACACATGGGGAGGACCATCGCGAGGAACTTGTCCATGGGCGACATGAGCCCGTTCGGCCCTTCCGGCGAGATCATGATGATGCACAGCGGCAGGAACGAGGCAATCATCGCGCCGACGTTCGGGATCCAATTGAGAATGAACGTGAGGATGCCCCAGAAAATGGCCAGGCCGACGTTGAGCGAGACGTACACGATCGTCACGAGCAGCGCGACAAAGAGCGAGAGGTAGCACTTGAGCGTCACAAAACGCTGAATATCATTGTCGATCTTGGACCACACGCCGCCTAATCAATCAACTCAGACACCTTGTCGTCTCCATTGAAGTGGCGTACCGGCGTCCGAGGCGCGCGTGCGCGTGCAGAGAAAGTACGTGAGGTAGATCATGGTCACAAAGAGCGTCGAGAGGAGGTCCATGACTTCGGTGAGCACGAGCCGCGCGAGCTTGTCGACGTTGTCGTGCAAGGTGGTGGTGATGTTCATGGGCACACCGACTTGCTGCGAGAGCACTTCAACGTGCTGGACAAAGGCCGTGTAGCCTTCCTGGTACTTGGTGACTTCCAGCGCGTGGATCGAGAGCACGGCAATATAGCCAAGAAGGAAGAAGAAGAGACAGACGACCGAGACCGCGCAGAGCGATGAGAAGGCGCGCGAGCAGCCGCGCGAGCGTCGCCGGGCGTGGCGACCTAATCCACCGAGCATGAGTCCAACCCACCTTGTCGTTGTCGATTACCGCGCGAGGTGCACACGCAGCAAAAGTACTTGGGCGACACGTCAATCATTTCGACGAGCGGGTCCACGAGGTACATGAGGAAGATCGCGAGGAAGAACGGGATGAGCACGACTTTGAACCAGTTCAATAAATAGCACGTCGCGGCGAACCCGGTCGCGAGGAGCGCGCCCTTGACTTCGAACGCGACCCGCTCCATGGGCCGCGTCACGTGCGTGAGGAGGTCCGCGAGCGAGACGCCGTGCGCCGGCGGCAACACGTTGCGCTGCGACGGCGTCTTGGGCAGCGGCGCCGTCGGTGTCATCTCGTCCATGCCCAGCGACGAGTACGCAATGCTGTCCGATGACTTTGGCAGGAGCGAAGTCATGTTCATGCGGTTGCGCAGGAGCTGCTGGTTCTCGGTCGGATGGATGTCGATCTCTACCGCGGTCTCGTCGTTCACGGAGGGCGAAGCGATCCCGCGCTGCCGAAGGTCCGGGCTCTGGCTGCTTATGGTCGCTGCGCGTCGGGCCACGATGGATTCCGACAATACAAGGGCGCCGTAATACGTGGGCAAGAGTTATTAAAAATAGATTTATTTTTATTTGAACAGAGCGTTTGTATACAAACACATGCATTTTTATTGTCGTGCACGTACGAAATAAACAGCAAACCAAACGGCCCCACGTCATGGCCGAGCGCAGGGATCGCCGCCACGAGCCGACGAGCCGACGAGGGCAGGAGCCCCGGCGCAAGCACCCGCGGTACGAGTGCGATGGCCTTCACCATAGGCGCAGGCGCAGCCCATACACGCATCATCCACTGCGTCAGTCTCGATAGCGATGGCCGCAGCCAGCGAGGAGGTCCGAGGCTCAAAAACCACGTCGCACACATGTGTCGTCGCATTGCGATGGACATATCCCACATGCACGTCTTTGCCTGGGGCTCTGCCGAGCGCGGTGGCGAATAGAGACGTGGATGTGGAAAAATCGACTCTCAGGATGCCAGTGCTGCACGCTTGATTGATGCATCTCCCGTATCGCATCGATGCATTTGCCAAGGGCGTACGACGCGGATCGCGGCCTTCTTGATGGCTGCGAGCGGCGGCCACGCTCGCTGTCCAAAGGTCCGCCTCCATGACCGAGTCGTTGAGGAAGCGGCGATGTTAGTTGCCGTTGCCGTCGACGGCAACCGACGTTGTACTGCAACTAGATACACCCAACT